>NW_016810765.1:1332529-1351251 GCF_001698545.2 Rhinopithecus bieti
ATATTTAAGATGATAGATATCCCAATTACATTGAATTGATCTTTACAAATTATGTGACTGTATTAAATTATCACATGTATACTGAAAATATGTACATCTCTTATATATCAATCTTTAAAATTTTGAAAATGTTTTAAATTGATCATTTTTTGATAATTAAAATGATGTAACCACATACCGGGATGGGAAGATAATTACTAGTACATCAAAATTAAAGATCGTCTCTAATCCCATTGGTTTGGGAGGCTAAGATGTGAGATTCACTTGAGGCCAGAAGTTGGAGATTAGCCTGAGTAACATAGCGAGATCCTATCTCTACAAAAAAGTTTAAAAATTAGCCTGCTGTGGTGGTACACACCTGTAGTCCCGGCTACTCAAGGGGCTGAGGTGATACAGTTGCTTGAGCCCAGGAGTTTGAGGTTACAGTAAATTATGATCAAGCCACTGTACTCCAGCCTGGGTGGTAGAGTTGGGATTACAGGCATGAGCCACCGCATCTGGCCAGGATTTCTTTCTGTTTTATAGCTAATATTCCATTGTGTACATATACCACATTTTCTTATTCATTCACCTGTTGATGGACACTTATCTTGGCTATTGTGAATAGTGCTGCAGTAAACATAAGTGTGCAGATATCTTTTCAATAGGCTGACTTCCTTTACTTTGGATATATACCCAGCCATGGGATTGCTGGATGATAAGCTAGATCGATGTTTAGGTTTTGCAGGACCCGCCGTACTGTTTTCTCTAGTGGCTATACTAATTTACATTCCCACCAGCGGTGTTCTCTTTTCACTGCATTCTCGCCAGCATTTGTTATTTTCTGTCTTTTTGATAATAGTCACGTTAACCAGGGTAAGCTATCTCACTGTGGCTCCAATTTTCATTTCCCAGATGATTAGTGATGTTGAGCATTTTTTTCACATACTCGTAGTCCAATTATATGTCTTCTTTTGTGAAACGTGTATTCAAATCATTTGCCCATTTTAAAATTGGATTACTTGGCTTTTTGCTATTGAGTTACTTATACATTCAGTTTATTAATCCCTGGTCAGAGAGTTTGCCGGTATTTTCTCTCGTTATGTGAGTTGTCTTTTCACTCTGTTAATTGCTTCCTTTGCTTTGTGGAAGGTTTTTAGCTTTATATAATCACATGTGTCTATTTTTGCTTTCGTTGCTTGAGCTTTTGAGGTGTTACTCAAAAAAATCTCAGCCCAGACCAATGTCCCAGAGCATTTCTTCAATATTTTCTTCTAGTAGTTTGATAGTTTCAGGTCTTACATTTTAATTTGATTTCCATATAGGGTGAGAGGTGAGGGGGGGGGATGTAATAGTTTCATTCTTTTATATATGGATATCCAGATTTCTCAGCATTATTCATGGAAGAGCCTCTTCTTTCCCCAGTATATGTTCTTGACACTTTTGTCAGAAATGAGTTGGCTGTATATGCATAGATTTATTTCTGTGTTCTCTATTCTGTTCTGTTGGTTTATGCTAGTACCATGCTGTTTTGGTTTCTACAACTTTTAGTATATTTTAAAGTCGGCAGCTTTGTTATATTGCTTGGGATTGTTTTGGCTATTTGGAATATTTTGTGGTTTCATATGAATTGTAGGATTTTTTTTTTCCACTTCTGTGAAGAATGTCATTGGTATTTTGACAGGGATTGCACTGAATCTGTAGATTGCTTTGCGTAATATGAACATTTTAACAATACTAATTCTTTCAGTCCAGGAGCATGGAACATCTTTTCATTTGTTTGTGTTCTCTTCAATTTCTTGAATCCGTTTTTTATAGTTTTCATTGTGTAGTAATTGTTTCGATCTTGAAACTTTTATGAGTTTTGGTTATATTACTTTTGTGTGCTGTTAACAATTTGACAACATACTCTCTACTCTTTGATCCAGTAATTCTACTTCTAGGAATTCGTCCCAAGGCATAAAATGATATCTGTACTCAAGATTGTTCTTCGTATTGTTGTTAATATTAGTGAATAACTGAGCAAAGTTGCAGGAAAAGAGGACTTGTTAAAAAGCTTATGGTGTGTGTATGTATTGACAGATACACACACACTACACAAACATTTATATATATCATTTAAGGAATTATGCAGTACATTAATAGCCATTAAGTTAATATATAGATTAATATTTATTTAGAAAGATATGCATAATATTACTAAATGAAAAAAGCAGTATATATCTCTTTTCTGTAAACTTGTATGTGTACCTTTCAGTTGTAAGCAGTAACTTGATTATAGTTGCACAGAGAGTAGTGGTCTGAGGCAGCTGTGCTGTGAAATTAAAAGCACTGAAATGGATTTGGGGACTTGAGTTTTAGTCACTGTTTTGCTAACTGTGCTACTCTCAACATACCTTTGGTCCTAGATGCCCTCTTCTCTAAAAATGAGGGAAGGGATGGGCATTTAACGTCATTGGCAATGACAGATAAACCATAATGACGGTTATATCCCCCTTCTGCAGGCATGGCAGACGTCAGAGGGTCAGTCTTATGTCCTTTCTCTGGGCTCAGTCACACTTTAGAATTCTTCTCAGCACACAGTTTTAGGCCACCGTTTCTAAGCAAATTGTACTTTCTACTGAAAACTTCTTTGCCCTCCTTGAAAGAGGATCTTAGAAGTTCTTTCAGCTAAAAGATTTCTCTGATCAAGGCACAAAATTATTGTGACAAGAAATAACAGAGAATGCTTTTTCGGTAAATGTATTTTTTTAATTTTCTAGTATCCACATTTCTTTTAAAAGTAAAAGGTAAAACAAGTAAAATACGTGTGGATAACATATTTTATTAAATAAAATATTTTAACATGTATCTGGTATACAACAATGATTAATAAGATATTTTATCTTTTCATTTTGCGTACAAAATCTTTGAAATCCAGTGTTTATTTAAAGCACATCACATTTCAGCTAATAAATTGTATTGGAAATACTTGATCTGTATTTACATTTACAATTTAAAAAGCAGATTCTCATACCCATCTTAAGTTTTCTAATAATTGATTTGAGTATTAGTTTTTAAGCTTAAATAAAAAATTGAGATGAGGTTGCAGTAGTCACATTTCAAACATCTGGCAGCACATATATCCAGTGACCACTATGTGGATCAGTAGAAGTTTGGGGGATATAGAAACGAAGTTTTTCTGACTTTTATCCTTCAAGGAGATTGTCCGGTTGGGAAAGCAAGATATTCAAAATAAACATGTCAAGAATATAATCCAAAACGGTCTAATTAAGTGCTAGAAGTTTGCCATGGACAGACAAAGTGCTACTTGGGAAGAAAGTTCCAGAAACACCACAGCTGGGTACATTCTTCACCACTCTGAGTGGTGGCAGTGATGCGTTGGCTTTGTGAGAATGGTACTTGTCTTACTTTAGAAAGTGTGTGTGTTCTGCCTGCAGGCACGGAACTCGCTGTGCTGGAGAAGTGGCAGCCGCTGCAAACAATTCGCACTGCACAGTCGGAATTGCTTTCAACGCCAAGATCGGAGGTATGAGCAACCAACTTACGTGGATGTAGAAATGCACCAGTTAGCTCTTTGGCTGACTGGCTTTCAGAATCCTTTTTAAATGGAGGTTAAACGATTGGGCATATCTTTACGTAATAGTGTTCAACTATTGCTGGCCCCAACATGACCATGTTAGCAGGCGCTGTTAAATGTATTTAAAGACTTCTGAAGCAGTCACCCTAAACCATTGTAAACACTTTTCTTTTAAACAGACTTGAAAAAATGTTATCTAGTGGTGAAGATGGGGGTCATTGACATTTGTACCAAAATGCTACAATTGGTGCCTGGGTCAGAAAGAACTAATCATATAAACATTAGGCCATAATACCTCTATGGAAAGAAGCATTTTGTAATTCTCTCAAAGTAAAAAAATCCTGGTTTTGTTTTGTTTTTTTCCTTTGGCTTAGGCTTTTAAAAGTTCCTTTTAATTGTAATTAAAATGATACATGGCAAAATCTCCTTTTGTAATCCCATAACATAGTGATACTATTTCCATGAATGATACAGATTATATCTATATGCAGGCGTGTATATGTACAAACTCAATTATACATATACTTATTATAAGGACCCAGCCAAAGCAGTATAAATTTAAGCATTGATAAAAGCAAACTCTTAACTTTCCCATTTGTAATCATCTTTGTAAGAAACAGCCCGGTGCCACAGCCACACACAAATGGGAAGAAAATACTGTAATACAGTCTGTGTATCCTCATGATTTTATCATTATGCCTGAAAGTATTCCCTAGGGGTCTCCTAAGGGCGTCATAAGATGAAGGAAGCTCCTGGAACCAGGTTGACCTCCTTGTTTCCAATGCACTATTTGTTTTCAAGTGGGAAATAGTGTTGGAACTAAAAAATAAAAATGACAATTCTTTCTAGGATAAGAATATAAATATAGAGTTTCCCTAACATGAAATATTTAAGGTTTACAATAACAGAACTAAGAAAAGGCTTTCTGAAATTACCTTGAATATCAGTCCACAGTGCATTTGACCTCTTTCTTTCCTTTTTCTCCCCCTGAATTCTTATGAGTATGATAGTTTGTTAAGCAGTAATTAATTAGCGGGGAGCATCTGCTATTTATTAAGCACAATGCATATGAAAGAGCTAAAGAAAAGAGGCAAAGAAAAAAATTCTTCATTCCCTGAAGAATGATGAGAGTTCTGGAGGCCCCTCATCATCCCAAGAGAATTAGATCAGAGGCTGCCAGGTCAGCCCTTCTCATGGTCCAGGATATAGTCTCTCGCATACACAGACACACAGCTCCAGGTTCTTATCATTACTCTCCAGCACAAACCCAGAAATCTTAATAATTTTGAAAAAATGAGAGGATGAACTTGTGAACTCACAGATAAACCAATGACCTAGCTTACAGAACCTTATTTAAAAAAAAAAAAAGGAATGTATGGCAACAAATCAAAAATGTTCTAAAACAAGAACATTCTGAATAAGAAATTTAACCCCCATACCCAAGGCATGAAGGCTTGGAGTTAAATGAGGAAAAAATAGCCTTTTATCTTTAAACTTGACAAAGTAAAAATCTTTTTTGTGAAATTTCTAGTAGAAAATGAACATCACCCTCTAAGTATGATTTACAAGCATTTTTTTGTGCGTGACATAGAAACTGAATTCAAGTGTTACGTCCTATTCTCCTGTTGGCATTTAGAACACTAATGAGCTTATTTGGGGGCAATTACTGTGTTTATTTCAGACCTCATTGTACCAATAAAATAGTTTCACTTTATGCTTTTCAATAGGAAGTAAGAGGATGGAGTCGTTCATCTTTCTTTGCTAAAAAACATGCAGGTGAATTTTGAATATTTAAATTAAATTAAGCCAGTGGTTACTCAGGATGCAGTACATTGAGATCATTATGTAGGGTTTTTTACTCACGCAAAACAAACCATGGAAAAACTTTCCAATTTTCATCCCAAAATTTGTAATGGAACTTGTTCATAGCTTTCATTCTCCGCCTCTCCTGTTAACAACATCTCCATTAAAAATTCAAAAGTCTCGAGGAAAGACAGTCAAGAGACATTAACAACCAAATGTCTTTAGAGATACATGGAGGGGAATGGCATGTTGGCTAGATGTTAGATGACAATGGGAACTTACTTCCCTATTTTTTTGTAAAAAATTTTAAAGGATGAAGGATCCTATCTGTCATGGAATTTAAAATAGTTCAACCTAATATCTATATTTTTGGATTAAGAAAATGAGACAAAATGTTAACAGTTATTGAGTAGTGGCTATGTGTATATATATGTTCATTCTTCATTCTTTCTGTTTTTCCTTGTTTGCAAGTTTTATAGTTAAAAGTTAAACATTTTTTTAATGCACAAGGAAGATATAGTTACTTCAAGAATATTTTTATTTCTACCAGTATTCCCACCTCAACTCACGTAACTCTACCTAAAGCTATTTGGTTTGGGTTTTATTATTTAATTCCCGTTTGTTGATAACCAATAAAAACTTAAAATCCTACTGATGACAAGGTTTTCCTAAGGATTAAATTTGGCCTGTAAAATATAATTTTAAATGATACAGTGTTTCAGTGATGGCATTTAATTTAAACTGAAGGAGAGAGATGTTTACTTAACAATTAGATGCTTGGTTGTGGTTGTTTTATGAGCCTCCAAAATAAAAGGAAAAGGAAAGCCTGACATTTGGCATAGAATTTATTTCTGAGTATCTTAGTGTCTCTTTTGCAAAGTAGGGTTAATAATAAATTCCTATCTGTTTGATAGAAATATACTTAAATGAAGATTAATAACTGAACATGGCTAAAACCCTTTGAGAATTATTTGAATTGTTACATCCACAGAAATCATTCTCATTTATTATTTGACATAAATAACTTAGCAAAAAAAGAAACATTAAGTTCACATCAATCTTATGATTAGAGGCTAATATTGAATATGGAAGACATGAGACCATCCTACCTTGGCAGCTTTCCAAATAGTATATGACTGCTAAGGTGAGATAGAATTTTTTATATCAATTATGAACACAAGTTATTCAATAAAGAGTTTAAGGAAGACGGATTGCTTGAAGATCTCTTTGTCAAGTACTCACTCAAGAGAGGGATGGAAAGTGAGAGACTGTGGCAGCTGTTACAAGGAATGGAACCTTAGGAGAAGAAAATGATGGATTAAAAAAATTTTTAAGTTTTGCTCTTTTATATACAATGTGACATCCTTTCTGCCCAAGATACTGCCTGCAAAGTACACATTATCCTTTTGCTAGGGGAAGATATGCTCACTTAAGTGTTGATTAAAAATGTATTCTTCCCCCGAGAATCCTGCAACTATGTTTTTGGAGTGTTGTGTAGTGAAGCCCTGTAATGAACTAGTTCTCCTTTCTGTGTTGAAGGAGTGCGAATGCTGGACGGAGATGTCACCGACATGGTTGAAGCAAAATCAGTTAGTTTCAACCCCCAGCACGTGCACATTTACAGCGCCAGCTGGGGCCCGGATGATGATGGCAAGACTGTGGACGGACCAGCCCCCCTCACCCGGCAAGCCTTTGAAAACGGCGTTAGAATGGTAGGTTTTAAAAGCATGGAGGCTTATACTGTGTGGATGGGTGATGATTCTCATATGAAGAATCTATGGGTTTCTGGCTGCAATCTAGAGAACTGGATGGAGCTCTTAGGCTGAGCCAGCAGGTAGGCTAATGGAAAGAGGTGGTGAACATTTGGGATTGTGAGTTATTTCTGTTCTGCCAGTGAACTAAGAGCTAGAGAGTTTCTTCTGAAGAGGACAGAGGTACATTACAGTGCTTAAATTCTTTCAAAGAAAATATATTAATACATTAATCTTGCATTCGGAGAAATACATTCTTAGGACTGTGAAATTGAGTGAAGACAATTTAACACTCTCCAGGTAGCGTGAATAGATTGCATAGTGATGCCCCTTGAGGCATCTCCGTTTTTTTAGTACTTTCCTAGTTTCTCCCACCTCTGTCCCAGGACAATATTATTTGTGTTCCAGCTCCTGATCTCTACAACCAAGTAGCTTAATGCATCGTTCTTTTCCTTAATTACACCAAAAAATTGATTGACCACTCTCCCCCAAAAAACTAACCATATAATCTAATTTAATAAAATGTCTATTTCAAATTACAGATCTTAAGAAATCCTGTCTTATTTAAATTAAATTTTAAAAATAAGGATACTAATCTTTGTAATCATGAAAGGAGGAGAGCTCCACCGGAAGTAATGTCTTTTTCTTATTCATGAATGGACCTTTGGGTGATTTAAAGCATACCGTTAGTCTTGTTCATTTAAGGCCATTATTGATCTGGCCCTAACCTCCCTTTTCTTCCTCCTCTGTTTTACTCCTTATAATGTAGACGTGCTCCACTCCTATCCAACAGCACAGAATGTTTTCCTTGTTCTTCCTACGTAGTTCCTGTGCCCCATTCCCAAGTCCTCCCACTGTAAGCCAAATCCTGTTTGACCATCAAGCCCCAGCTAAAAGAAGTTTACCTCTTCCCAGAAGCCTTCTCACTGCCCAAACTAGAATTAACTATAAACAGACCCTATCTGTGCTTTATATTCTTACTACTGTTACATAGAGTTCTTCTCATATTGTGCTTTATATCAGAGTTAGTTCTGGGTATATCTTCCATACTAAATTGCGAGTTCCTGGAGAGCAGCACTTATGCTCTCTACATCTTCATGGGCTTTGTAAAACCTAGACAGTGCATTGAATTCTAGTGAGTATTCAATAAAGTTGTTGAATCAAATTTAATTAACTACAAATGATGCTAACCACAGGGTTGTTAAATATCCAGCTCGGATATTTACAGTGGAATGCATTGTTGATTAATGTAATGTTGGAGCTGGAGTAAAAATAATGATTTGCCCACATCTCTGTGGGATTTTTGTTAGAGTTTTAATAGAAGACTGAGCTAAGCTGTCTTCTAATTATTCTGAAATAGACTAGAGGAGAAAATTATATACTTATTTTGTAGGTACTTCCTAGCTGAAAGATAGTTCACGTTTGGTTAAAACATTCACTTTTTAAGCTCTTTGTCAATTTTCAGCTCTCTATATTAGAGTCTTTTAAATCATAGGATAATGTTTTAACTCATTGTCTAGAAGTTTTCTTTCAAGGTGCCTTAACAGCAAATGAATATATTCTGTATAATCTGGTGATTTCATTGCTGAAGCCGCAGACGACAAATTGCTATGATCTCTATGTTTTCAGTAGAATGATCATTCAAATTAAGTAAACCAAGCACTGTTCATATTTAATCATAAAACTGTATGTATATGGCTCTTATAATAAAGAGCAATCTGGACTTATTAATCTGAAAATACTTAAATTAGTAATACACATAACCTCATGAATGTGCATGTATATATAAAGAATGCCCCATATTCAATAGCTGGTTTTACTGACAGACTAGTAGGCATCTCATTGAAGCAGAACACATAAACCAACAATTTTCAAATTTATTTTTGCTGGGGAGTCTTTCATTCGATGGAAATCTTAACTGGAAGCTTAGTGTGTAAAAAATTAAAAATGTGGTGCTTTGTTAAAAGAAGAGTAAAAAGAGGTTAAGATTAGAAACAAAATCATCTGAGAAAATTATTCAAACACAGGAAGATTATATTTAGAAATAATTTGGAGGAAATTTACTTTATATTCAATATTAATTATGAAAGTAACCTATGCTTATTGTAACAGATGATACAAAAATGAGTGTAAAGATGAACTTAATAATAGATTTCCCCACCCAACTGGGTAACCACTGTTAAAAGTAAAGGCTACATGTTTCCATACTCTTGTGCATATTAACATGCAAACAGGGATTATATACCTCTGCACATTACTACTTGCACCTAATGGTCTATCCTACGCATCTTTCTGGGGCAACCCTTAAGAATAGAACTCATTTATTTTATTTGTTTCAAAATTTTTAGAATATAGAGATATCATAATTAATTCAATATTCCATTGAAGATCTTCCAAGGTTTTACTTAGGGAAAAAGAGGAATTCAGTTTTAAATGAAACCACTCGCTTTTAGAATTGAGGTAGTAACAAAAGAAGTAACTGTCAATAAGAACAAATTGTTTTTTGGCTCATAGCATTGCACATCTAAATATGGAAAAACCGTGGTGATGCATTTAAATGTGATGAGGTCAACAAGATAGTGTTTTCATGTGTTTAATACAAATAGGCTTTCGGACTAGGCTAGGATTCAGTCCAATATTTGCCATTTACTTCTCTCTAAGCTTATATAGATCAAATTACCTCTCTGCTTCCATTTTCTTATCTAAGGTAGGGCACTAATAGTGATGTTATACTAACTAACAGAGATGTTATACTAACTAACAGAGATGTTATAAGTGCAAAATGAGATGATAATGCGTGTAAAGCAACTAGTATAATACCTGAAATATAATAAATGCATTTTTTTTTCAAAGAAAAGATCATGTCCTCCTACAAAACTATTTAAATTTGTCCTCAGTCCATCATCCTTCTCTCCTATACCATTTCCACACTGCCTAGTTCCTGATAATTCCATTAAGTTACCTGTTGGGTTAACTTAATGATTAAAAGATTAAAAGATTAAAAAAATATGATACAGGCCGGGTGTGGTGGCTCATGCCTGTAATCCCAACACTTTGGGAGGCTAAGGAGGGCGGATCACCTGAGTTCAGGAGTTCGAGACCAGCCTGGCCACCATGGCAAAATCCCGTATCTACTAAAAATACAAAAATTAGCCAGGTGTGGCGGTGGGTGCCTGTAATCGCAGCTACTTAAGAGGCTGAGGCAGGAGAATCGCTTGAACCCAGGGAGTGGAGGTTGCAGTGAGCCAGGATCGTGCCACTGCACTCTAGCCTGGGCAACAGAGTAAGACTCTGTCTCAATAAAATAATAATAATAATAATAATAATAATAATAATAATAATATGGTACAAGTCAACATAGCCTTCCTGAGCTCTGTAGTGTCATTTATTTTGTTCTTCCTATGTCTGTACAAAGCTTCAATTTCACTTGCCTTTAAAGGCATATCTTCAATTTCAGTGAGATAGCCTCTGGATATACAAATTCAGTCTAGTTATTCGTGTTTGTAGTCCTGAATTTTGTTTATATTTTCCGAAAGGATGTTCCTCTAAATATCTATTGATATATAATTTAATATTTTAAGCAGTGTACTTCTCTTTTCCAGGTTAAATAAATCTTTTTTATGAGGCATCAAGTGAGACAGGAAATTTTATATTCTTTTATAGTGTTATCATTTGTATTTTTGTATCACATACATTGTCAGAGATAAAGAAAATAATTGAATAAAAACAATACAATATTAGACTATAGGCTACAACAAAGAAATAAAAAAGTGATTTATTGGCTTAATTACTTAAGGAATGAAGAAATAAATGACTAATAAAATAATTCCTTCGGTTAGCTAGCTGAAGACCTACGCAGCAGCCTAAAGTCATTCTGGCCTATTGGGGTTTATCATCTACAGAAACGTAGGGATTGGAATTTATTTATTCATGATATTAAGCTTAGCCAACTCCCACTTTCTATATACTGTAGATAAAGGGGTGAAAAAGACATCTGCATCTTATATGTGATACATAAAAGTTCCTACATTCTAGCAACAAAACAGGAAACAAGGTAGAAACAATCAAGACTATTTCAGCTGAGGGTAAGTGTAGAAATGAAAGTCAACTGATTTCTGCTGAGGGAAGCACAGCTGCCTTAGTTAGGGAAGACAGAACACCCTCTTTGAGGAGGTGATATTTGAACAGAAACATAAATGATAACAAGCTAATCATATGAAGAACTATTATATGCAGAAGGAACAGAAAGAGCAAAGAACCCCAGGCAGGGAAAGATTTAGGTGTATTTCCAGAACACAATACTAATGTAGGTGTTGAGAGCAAGTTGGAACAGAAAGAGGGCAAAGGGAGATGTGTTGGAGGGGAAGGCGGGGACCAGCTCAGCAGGGCTTTCTAAATGATGGCGGGCGTGTGAATTGTGTTCTGTTATAGGAAGCCATGAAAGACTTTAAACAGAATTGTGGCCTGACCTTATACAATTTTAAAAGATCACTGCTATGTAAACAGTAACTGTATATGGGGTGAGAGATGAAGAGACATGACTGGAAGATTGAAGTGGTCCAGGAGAGTGTTGGATCAGGGTGGCAGCAGCGTCAAGACCATCAAAGAGATCAGGCAGCAATAGATAAGCCCAAGTATCGAGAGATTTTCACAGAGGAAATAAATACGTTTTGCTCAGGGAGTCCAAGTATTGATTGCATCCATTATTTCTGCAAGCTAATCAAAAAATGTAGCAAATATTGAATTTCAAAATGCTCCCTATTTGTTTACTGTAAGATAAGCATTTGGCTCAAAGAATGTAATGCTATTTTCAAAGACTTTAACAAAATCAGAATTGATTGAATTTATAGCCCCTTTAGAATTAATGTGGCAAAATTACATTAGAGAAACAATGTTAAATAAACCATGTCACAGTTGACAACTTACTCTTTCTTCTAAGGAATGCATTTTATTTGATGCTAAGGAGCTATAAAATTAAGTGCAAGAGTTAGAGTTATATACTTTGGGCTGCATACAATTAATAGTAATAGCCCCATGAATATTTAACATTTTGTTCAGTTTATTATACTATAGTCATCTTCTAGGACTTAAATGATAACATTTAATCTTCATGATCTCAAAAGATAGGTACCGTTCGTTCTTCCCAATTTATAGAGAGGAAAAACAGAAATTCCCCGTAGCCAAGAAGACAAAACATAGGCTTTGAAAAAATCTGGTAAATTCTGTTACATGTTGTCATTTTGATTTTATTTGGCACACCTGACCTTCTGCCTTTATCTGTGGCCACATACTCTAGCTTTTCTTCTGTTACTATGGTGAATTAATTGTTCATCCTCTACCTAAGGCCACCTCCTCCATTTGTTCACTGGACCCTATCCCATGTCGCCCCATCAAAGACCTCCTCAAAAAATTGTTTTATCTTCAAAATTTCTCTCTGAACTCTATTATTACCATCAATATACATTTGTACTGTTCGTTCTCCTGTCTTAAAGAATGAGAGGAGACTCCCTCTTTGGTCTTTTTAAAAATAATCTCAACTTTATTTTAGATTCAGGGTTACATGTGCAGGTTTGTTACATGGGTAAATTGTGTGATGCTGAGGCTCACCCAGGTAGTGAGCATAGTACCCAGCAGATAGTTTTTCAATCCATACACCCCTTCCTCTTTCCCCTCCCCATAGTCTGCAGTGTCTGTTGTTCCCATCATTATGTCCGTGAGTACCCAATGTTTAACTCCCACTCATAAGTGAGAGCATGCAGTATTTGATTTTCTGTCCCTGTGTTAATTTGCTTAGGATAATGGCCTCCAACTGCATCCATGTTGCTGCAAAGGACATGGTTTTATTCTTTTTCATGGCTGTGTAGTATTCCATGGTGTATGTGCACCACATTTTCTTTATCCAATCCACCATTGACTGGGCACCTAGGTTGATTCCATGTCTTCACTATTGTGAATACCACTACAATGAGCATATGAGTGCTTGTGTCTTTTTGGTAGAACAATTTATTTGCTTTTGGATATATACCCAGTAATGGAATTGCTGGGTTGAATGGTAGCTCTGTTGTTATTGGGTTTTTTTGTTTGTTTGTTTGAGACAGAGTCTTGCTCTGTCACCCAGGCTGGAGTGCAGCGGCATGATCTCGGCTCACTGCAAGCTCCACCTCCTGGGTTCACGCCATTCTCCTGCCTCAGCCTCCCTAGTAGTTGGGACTACAGGTGCCCGCCACCATGCCCGGCTAATTTTTTGTATTTTTTTTAGTAGAGACGGGGTTTCACCGTGTTAGCCAGAATGGTCTCGATCTCCTGACCTCGTGATCCGCCTGCCTCGGCCTCCCAAAGTTCTGGGATTATAGGCGTGAGCCACCACGCCCAGCCTGTTTTAAGTTCTTTGAGAAGTCTCCAGACTGCTTTCCACAAATAGTATCTCATTGTGGTTTTGATTTACATTTCTCTGATGATTAGTGATGTGGAAAATTTTTTCATGTTTGTTGTCTGCTTGTATGTCTTCCACTGAGAAGTGTCTGTTCATGTCTTCTACACATTTATTAATCGGGTTGTTTGTTTTTTGATTGTTGAATTATTTAAGTTCCTTATAGATCCTCGATATTAGACTTTTGTTAGATGTGTAGTTTGTGAATATGTTCTCCCATTCTGTAGGTTATCTATTTATTGATAGTTTCTTTTGCTGTGCAGAAGGTTTTTAGTTTAATTAGATCCAACTTGTCAACTTTTGTTTCTGTTACAATTGCTTTTGAGAACCTGGTCACAAATTCTTTCCCAAGACCCATATCCAAAATGGCATTTCCTAGATTTTCCTCTAGGATTATTATAGTTTGAGTCTTACATTAAATCTTTAATTCATCCTGAGTTAATTTTTGTGTATGGTGAAAGGTAGGGGTCCAGCTTCATTCTTCTGTATAAGGCTAGCCAGTTATCCCAGCACCATTTATTGACTAGGGAGTCCTTTCTTTGTTACTTATCCCAGGGCCATTTACTGAATAAGGGGTCTTTCTCTATTGCTATTTTTTGGTTGACTTTGTTGAAAATCAGATTGCTGTAGATGTGTGGCTTTATTTCGGGATTCTCTATTATATTCTGTTGGTCTACATGTCTGTTTCCGTACCAATACTGTACTGTTTTGGTTACTGTAGCCTTTTAGTATAGTTTATATCAAGTAATGTAATGCCTCTGGCTTTGTTCTTTTTGCTTAGGATCACTTTGACCATTCGGACTCTTTTGTGGTTCCGTGTGAATTTTAGAATAGTTTTTACTAGTTCTGTGAAAGATGTTAGGAAAAGCATTGAATCTATAGATTTCTCTGGGCAGTATGGCCATTTTAACAATATTGATTCTTCCAATTCATGAGCATGGAATGTTTTTTTCCAATTCATGAGCATGGAATGTTTTCTTATTCTTCTTGTAGACATCTTGCACCTCCTGGGTTAGATGTATCCTTAGGTATTTATTATGTGTGTGTGGCTATTGTGGGTGGATTGCATTTTTTTTTAAAATTGAGATGGAGTTTACTCTGTCACCCAAGGTGGAGTGCAGTGGCGTGCATGATCTTGGCTCACTGCAACCTCCACCTCCCAGGTTCAAATGGTTCTCCTGCCTCAGACTCCCAAGTAGCTGGGACTACAGGTGCACACTACCATGCCCAGCTAATTTTTGTATTTTTAATAGAGATGAGGTTTCACCATGTTGGCCAGGCTGGTCTCAAACTCCTGACCTCAGGTGATCTGCCTGCCTTGGCCTCCCAAAGTGCTGGGATTACAGGCATGAGCCACTGCACCCAGCCAGATTGCATTCTTTATTCGGCTCTCAGCTTGAACATTATTGGTGTGTAGAAATGCTACTGATTTTCATACATTGGTTTTATATCTTGGAACCTCACTGAAATTGTTTATTGGTTTCAGGAGCCATTCAGTGGAGTCTTAAGGGTTTTTCAAGTATAGAATCATATCATCAGCAAAGAGAAATAATTTGACTTCTTTTCCTATTTGGATGCTTTTTATTTTTTTCTCTTGTCTGATTGCTTTGGCAAGGACTTCCAGTACTGTGTTGAATAGGAGTGTTGAGAGTGGGCATTCCGTGTCTTGTTTCAGTTTTCAAGGGGAATGTTTTCAGCTTTTGACTGTTCAGTGTGTTGTTGGCTATGAGTTTGTCATAGATGGCTCCTACTATTTTGAGGTAAGTTCCTTTGATGCCTAGTCTGTTGAGGATTTTTATTATGAAGGGATGTTGGATTATATTGAAATCTTTTTCTGTCTATATTGAGTTAATCATGTAGGTTTTGCTTTTAATTATGTTTATGTGGTAAGTCACATTTATTGATTTGCATGCATTGAACCAGCCTTGCATCCCAACTTGATTGTGGTGTATTAGCTTTGATGTGCTGCTGGATTTGGTTTCTTATCTCCTCCCTAATACTGCCTCGTTTCTCCTTTTTTCCCCTGTAGAATGGAATTCTCTGAAGCCATTGTCCCACCTTGCGATCCTCCAATTTTCATTTTCCATTATCTCTTGAAGCCACTGCTTCAGGACTTCACCCCAGCAGTCCACTGAAACTGCTTTTGACAAGGTCACAGTGACCCCTATCTACAAAACCCCATGCTTCTCTGAGCTCTCATCTAACTGGTTTTTTTAAAAGGCTTCACTGGTTTTCCCTATATACAATATAACACACATGTACTCCAGCCCTTCAGAATCCCTTCTTTGCAATTATTATACCTCCTTCTATTGATTATTTCTACTGATCTCATTTTCTCTTCCATGCTTGTTCTACTCTACCCAAGTACCCACGATAGTGTCTGGCACTCAACAGGGGTTTAATGAAGAAAAGATGAATGAGTGAATGAATTTATGAATGACTTTCATGCCAATTTGATGCATGTACTGAGATAATTTACTTAAAGATCACACTGGTATTATTTTTGCTTAATATTCTAGAAATGTTATAAACATACATGGTATAGTGTGATGGTTAAAGTACCCAGGCCCTGGATTTGGAAATATGAATTCCAGTATTTTCGTATCATGTTCAGGTTAATTAGCCTCTCTGAGGATCAGTTTGTTTCTACATTAAAATGGAGCTAAATGCTAGTAAATGCTTTATAGTAATGTTGTGGTGATTTTATTATTAATTGCCGTAAAATATTCAGCAGAGCTCCTGTAACAATATAAAGTCTCTAAATATGTTATTATCACTATTTAAAATGGGCAAAGGTAATAAAAACAAAATACTGACTAATCATGCAAAGTACCATAAAAAATTTTTATTGTTCTAAATCTGATGTTGCTGAGTAACCCTTATAGAAAGTCATTATATAATCTTGAGATTATTATACAAGAATGGCCTATATAAGTGGGAAAAATATCAAAGATAATATTAAGTATATGACATAAACCACTAATTTAATAAAATGATAGGCAAAAGGGGTTGGGGGTAGAGAGGTTTTACTGTCAAGTATACTTAAGAAACTCCACTTCCTATATGCTCCTTTTGAAGATTTAAAAGCATATTAAGGCTAGGCGTGGTGGCTCTCACCTGTAATCCCAGCACTTTGGGAGGCCAAAGTGGGCAAATCACCTGAGGTCAGGAGTTTGAGACCAGCCTGGCCAACATGGTGAAACCCTGTCTCTACTAAAAATACAAAAATTAGCCGGGCATGGTGGCCTGCACCTATAATCCCAGCTACTCAGGAGGCTGAGGCAGAAGAATCGCTTGAACCCGGGAGACGGAGTTTGCAGTGAGCCGAGATTACGCCATTGCACTCCAGCCTGGGTAACAAGAGCAAAACTCTGTCTCAAAAAAATAATAATAAAAATAAATAAATAAAAGCATATTAAGGGCTCTGAGAAGTCCTGTAGTGAAAATGATGCATTTAACCAGGGTTCTCAACTTTAACTACCTAGAAGCTTTTCTTACTACTTTTTTGAATTGCTTTTAAATTTAACTTCATTTTAAAATTTGCAGAATTACTTTGTGCAATTCAGCTAAAGTCATTAGACCTTTAGAGTCCAAACATTGGAACTAGAAATAATATTAGTGGTTAATTTTATCAACATTTATGTATTCTCTCACTTGTTAATAGCACTCCCATTCACCCAGTCTCCCTTCCTAAACCCTAAGATTTCTTCCATTCCTCATGCTAGTCATCTAGTAAGTCTTGCATGTGCTGTTTCCTAAAACCTTATGAAATCCATCTGCTTTCTTATCCTTACAGTTAGAAACAAATCTCTCATACAGACTTCTACAATATCATACTTTCCAAACTTCCCAGCTTGAGCTTCAGCTTTGAATTCTGCCTGAATGCTGCAGTCAACGAAGTATTTTCATAGGCAAATCTTGTCATTTTTTTTCTCTTTAAAACTCATCACTGCTCTTTATGACTGAGAAGGAACATCCTAGACTTCTTAATATAGGTTCTCTCACAGGTTCTTTCTCAGTTTTGCCAGGGTCTCAGAATTGAAATTTTACATGTCATCTTAGGAAAGGACAGTTTAAAAGTGTCTCTCATTCAGACTTACACAGTTGCATTTACCATGGTGAGCCTTTGGCTTGGCTCCTTGGCATGACCAGCAAAGCATTCTCTCAGGGAACATTCTTGGCTTCATCTTCCCAGTCAGTCCTAAATAGGAAAATGATTTTATAAAACAAGTGAGTGAGTTGACAATGTTTCAGCTGTAGATGACCCCAGGGTTTGTGTCAGAATAAGAAGCTAAGACCCTAAAGTTTTCTATGATTGATTCTTTATTCATTCATTTATTCCTGGTTGCATTGAGGAGGCATTCACTGAGGGGTTATAATATTCCAGGCACTTTTCTAGGTGGTAGTGAAAGATGAATAGCACTCAGCCCTTGTCTTTGGGGAGCTCACTGTATAATGATGAATAAATGTTCTAAAGAAAGTGCAAGCAAGCTTCCAAAGTCCCCTCAGTTTACAGAATCTGGTAAGCTAGGGCAGAGTAGACAGCCCACAATAAGAAGACTTACTATAGCACAGTCTAGTTGCCTTGGAATCATCTTTTTTGCTCCATTCGGATTTTAATACACTTGGTGCAATCGATATGCATCAGCAGGTGTCTAATATTTACAGCATTTCACAATTTCCTGACAAGTGTGTTTAATAACATTTTTTAGAAAAAGAAAAAAAAACTTGAAATGGAATCTTTTTCATAGTCAGAAAAGCCTCTGTTAAGGTTACCAGTATTCCCATTATTATTTGACTCAAATATTTTTCAAGGCCAGGCGCAGTGGCTCATGCCTGTTATGACAACACTCTGGGAGGCCAAGGCAGGCGGATCACTTGTGGTCAGGCGAGACCAACATGGTGAAACGCCATCTCTACTAAAAATACAAAAATTAGTTGGGCATGGTAGCACATGCCTATAATCCCACCTATTCAGGAGGCTGAGGCAGGAGAATTGCTTGAACCCCAGAGGCCAGTGTTTCAGTGAGCTGAGATTGGGCCACTGCACTCCAGCCTGGACGACACAGCGAGACTCAAAAAAGCAAGATACCAAAAAAAAAAAAAAAAAATTCTTTAATACCCACTATATGCCAAGCACTGGTTTGGCATTTTCCTTAGTCTTTTTTTTTTTTTTTTT
>NW_016810765.1:1351606-1358587 GCF_001698545.2 Rhinopithecus bieti
TTTTTTTTTTTTTTTTTTTTTCTGGAGAAATCATGCAGTTTTTTGTAGATATTTTAGGAGCATAGCTTATAGAGCTTGCTTTGTCATTTTATCAACTAGTATACTTTGAAGTTCAAGTCATTGTTCTTTGAGCTTCTTAGGCTTTAGTAATATCAATTAAAGCTTTCCAGTGAATTCTAACAGAACAGAGCCATTGTCAAGGATGGTCAAGAAGAGTCAGTGAAGTCAGGATCATTGGCCCTTTCACTCTCTGTTGAAACTGTGGACCTCATCCCATCTTGACTCTTTTGTATTTAGGGGTCCAGATGGAAACCAAGACATCTGATAGACATCTATTGGCATATGTCTGACTGTTTAGTCTCTTAGGAAGACCCTGATTACTATTTTCCCTTCCCATCATTAATTGCCTTTTCAATTCACCAGATTTAAAAACTGATGGATTATGTGGAGTGTTTGCTGAAAGCAAAAGTTGCTTGAACATACACACAAGTGAACATACACGTATTTCCCCACCCTTAAAGTAAAGTCATATGTTCACCAGGAGGGCAGAGAAGAGGTATAATGAAAGCAGTAATAATAATCATAATAAAGTTAACCAATTCCATCCAGGAGGGATATGTTTTTATCTGATACACACCCAGCTGTAGCAGGATTAGTACCAGTTTGCTTTTTAATATATGACAGATTACTGTTAAACTAG
Source organism: Rhinopithecus bieti (assembly GCF_001698545.2). Lineage (NCBI taxonomy): Eukaryota > Metazoa > Chordata > Mammalia > Primates > Cercopithecidae > Rhinopithecus > Rhinopithecus bieti. The sequence continues at coordinate 1,352,307 of NW_016810765.1, forward strand.
TTGGCAAATGTAAAATTTTAGAATGATACATAGCTAGGTGGAAGGAAAAGGGAGCTTCTTTAAAAATTGGTTCCACTTAATGAAAATTGACTTTAACTGGGATTTGCTTTAGAAATTCTCTCTTAAGATTTAACTACATCCTGGTGGAATTCTGTGTATTTAGAACATTAACAAAGCTAAGACGTGGCTTGCCGAGTGTACCCAATATAATATCATCCATTTTGGAAACAAATATGCGTTTTTCATAAATACATATGTGGTTTCACATTATTTAATTATACAAAGTTATCTGACATCCAAGTATCAAATTTAGGTTACTATATTAATGTGAATTGTTGTGCATTTTTATGAAGAGGAACACAAATCTATTCTAACCTTACATAGGTGCAAATTTCAAATTTTTATTAACATCTTGTTTTCAGTTTTAGTTTAGGGATCCATTAGTAACTGGGCAGTTTAAATCAACTTTTGCAAATCCTATTTTAAATCCCTCTGTTAGACTGTTCCACTACTAGATTAATCAGTTATCAATAACAGTCCTTTGTTCTTTTGGTTTGTGTGCTCTGTTTATAGTTACTGCTGGGCTACCTGGGAGGTAAGTGAACTCCTCCTCACAAGAGTGTTCTAGTGTAGTATAGTATGGGTGTCCCTGTTAAGGGAAGATTCAAAATCATATAGGGATTAGAGTAGGTCAAGTTGAGGTCTATACTAATTTTGAGTTGCTCTGATTCTCAACATAGTTTTAAGAAAGTTGATAGGGAGAACAGACAGATTAGTTTCCTTCAACATAACACGGCAGTCATCGGAAAAGAAAAACCACTATTTAATACACAAGGGCCCATTGAACTCAGTTGATAATATCAAATGATTTTAAAGTACATATGGCTTAGATAGCAGGTTTGTTTTTCCACTTCACCTGAGCTTGCATTCCTCACCTCGTGATGAATACAGTCAAACCTAATATTTAGCTGTGAACATTATTATAATGCCTGCAGCCAGTTGACATAGGCATGAGCAGGAGCCTCACAGGAACACTCAGCTTATTGATTTGTAAACTGAGTCTTGGCAAAGTTAGGCAACGTGGCCAGTAAGAAAAGTGACTGTGGCACTTTCTGCCACCATGCTCTGTGCAATAGCAGCTCCTGTTGGGTGGGACACGTGGGCCCATCTGTTCACACCCAGCTCCCAGTCAACCGTAGCTGAATTGTGGTCACCAAAGTGAACACTACAACAAAGATCTCTCTCTTTTCTGAGTTCCTGGAGAACTGATCATTCAGGCAACTGATTTGGCACATCCCTAAACTCCGCCATGTGGTCTGTTCTCTTCCTCTTCATCCTTGGATGTGGCCTGCAGTGGTATAGAGAGTCCCTCTCTTGCTCAAGTTGGTTACTCTCTAGCTATTTCACCTGAGACAAACTATGAGCACTCGTTTCCCAGAGAAAAGGCTATGATAGGACTTGCTTTACAGAGCTACCGTGAAGGCTGAATGAGATTGCACATATGAAGTGTGCAGTCCTGCAGTCGGCTTCTTATAAAAGGAAGGGCCACACTGGATGCATCTTTAAGGACCCGAAAATAGTCACTACAGAGGCTTGTAAATAATGTGAGCCTGATAACAGCTGTAATTTTCTCTAAAGCGTAGTTTGTTTTAATTAAGACAGGATTGTGTTCATGGGTAGGAAACGGAGAGAGCTGATCTCTATTTCAGAAATGTTAGGAGTTGCTCCGTGTAAGATCAAGATTACTACTTCATATAGTAGAGGCGTGTGACAGTTCAGGCCCCATGCTGGGGTCTAGATGAGGGTAGCTTACCCTTGCAGACTTGAGCTGGCACTTGGAACCACTTGACAGTGAGAGATTTCATAATTTAGAGCTAACTTAGGGAAGAGTATGAACTTTTCATTATTGCTGGAATATCCTTCTATCCTCCTTTCCAAGTGCCTGTCCAAATATTTACAGTAAGTTCCTTTCATACCTCTGTCAATAATAAATGTTTTTATTCTCTATGAAAGAAATTTTTCAAATTTTATGCCTTCCATATACATTTAAAGGTGATACATATTTCTGAGCAGTTTCAGCATTGGTAATCAATGTTAACATTAGAAATGTCCTTCTTAACTTCATAAACCTGGCCCTCCTGAAAGTCTGAGCATAGTTTTGCCTTTGCTCTGGGATGAACCAAGTTGTAAAAACTTTTGGGAGGTGTGAGAATAGCTTTTCTGGCCAGGCGCGGTGGCTCATGCCTGTAATCCCAGCACTTTGGGAGGCTGAGGCGGGTGGATCTTGAGGTCAGGAGTTCGAGACCAGCCTGGCCAAGATGGTGAAATCCCATCTCTACTAAAAAATACAAAAATTAGCTGCGCGTGGTGGTGGGCATCTGTAATCCCAGCTACTCGGGAGGCTGAGGCAGGAGAATCGCTTGAACCCGGGAGGCAGAGTCAGCAGTGAGCCGAGATCACGCCACTGCACTGTAGCCTGGGCGACAGAGCAAGACTCTGTCTCAAAAAACAAAACAAACAAACAAACAAAAAAAACAAGGAATAGCTTTTCTTCTCCCAAAAATGGGGATGCTGAGATGGTGGATGTACCCAGAACAGCTGTGTTGTTGCTAGTAATTATTGATTGTGGTTATTTCAGAGAGCATATCAGATATACAATTATTTTCTTAGCTGCTTGGAGTGAGGAATTGAGAAATCTAGTCTGCCTGCCCCTCTTTCCAGCCAATGTGAGATGCCCCCACACGATGGGAAAACTGTTTGTGCAGGGGCTCAAAATATGGAGGATGTAGGAAGGAGTGACTGGAAGTTAATCACCTGATTCTTGCTGAGGCTTCTGTGAACAGATAAGATGAGGTCTGAGAAAAAACAGAATTGACCAGTATGAATTGACCATCGAGGGACTATTAACACAGCTAATTATTTGGGAATTGTTGATTTGGCAAAGGAGATAAGGCAGAAGGGAAGGTTGTTTTATTTTGTTTTGTTTTGTTTTGTTTTTTAATTTTCTCGAATCCACTATGGTTAAGCATGTTTTCCTAGTATTTTTAGGAACACCTGGTGTCAGTACTAGTCAGTATTTTTAGGAACACCTGGTGTCAGTACTAGTCAGGGGAAATCAGCATTGGATGAGGCAAGACTGGGTGCATTCTGGCCCCAGCCCTGCCTCTAACTGGCTCTGGTAACATCATTTTCTGAGTTCCCTTGTGTAGAAAGGTAAAATTACACTGAATGAACCTTTTATGTGTCCAGCTTTGTGTAATATCCATAGGGCATTATTCAGCTCCAAAATTATATTATTTGAAGTTCCTGAATGACCAGAATATCTAAAAGTTCATCGAAATAGAATTCTTTGTATGAAAGTGTATTTATTTTCATTGGTAAATACACCCAGTTTTTATTTCATCACAAATATTCTACTACTCTTTCTCCATGTAAGACTGATTTTCTTCTTCCAGTTATGCTGTGAAAATAAACAAAGTAAAAGAAATCTACACGATTGTGATATTGCTGTCAGGAGCCAAGGGTCACACCAACTTTTACACTGTTGTGATAAAGTTAAGAAGCTGTGTTAAGTGTGTAAATCCTCAGTGTCAATCAACCTTTATGAAGAAAGGACATCTCTGATAAGGAAATTGATTCTACTAAGCCTTTAGTGAGTTGGTGCTCTACCAAATTTATATTCTAGCAGATATGGTGAATAAGTAACTCAATTTTTTTCTTTCTATTCACACAATAAACATAAAATTAGCTAATGATAGGGATGCAGGCAAGTTCTGTATTTGCAGCACTGATTCATTGTCCTTGACACTAGTCTTTGACCACCTTACTCATCATTTCCAAGTGTCACTTTAGAAAACTGACCTGAAGTCCCTGAATTCAGTGCAACATGCTCTCCATTCATGGACTAGGACATGAACAATATCATGAAAAGACCCTAAAAGTAGCTTGTAAATGACATTTAAAATTTTGTCATTTGCAGTTGATCCTATAGTCATTATTAGGCTCTCTATTTTTTGAAAAGTGAAGTTGGCTGCATTTGATATGCTCAGGAAGCATATAAAATGGATTTTCATGTGTGAATGGTAAAATTAATATGATTGTTAATAACTGCATCTGATAACTTGAGTGCATCATTAAAAAGTCAAAAGAACATTAAAAATTTCTTGGCTTAGTGACCTATTGTGTGCACAGAAAATCATAATACAGACTACCTGGTATAGGGCTGAAAAGATAGATTGGTGAGGTTAAGATGCAATGGAAGAGGAGGGAGCAAAATCACGTCGCATAAGAAATGGCAAGAAGACAAAAATGAGCGGAAATAGGTAACTATCCATAAAAGCCTTCTTTGCTCCATTTTTCTTACTGGAGAAGTAGAAAATCACTGCATTTGTATTTCCCATCTCTCTCATCAGCCATCTTTTGAGTGGCTAAGTAGCACAGAATGTGAATGATGAAGATACTCCCGTACAGTGTTCTTTGGAAGCCAGTCTGACGATGTTTAGACAGCCCTTCCTCAGAGTCTCTCTTAGGCTGCATGGGTGGGTCTGGCAGCTGACAGGCTAAAGCAGGTGCATAAAGATTGAGACCAGTAGCAGGTCCAGGAACTGGGCTGCGGGAAGCACTGGACATCAGCAGGTGCTGGTGGAGGCCACTCACTGGTTGTTGGCTGGTTGCAGAAATCAGCTTTAGGGAGCTGTTGCTTCCCATTGGTAAGCATTTTCGATCCTGGAATTTTTGCTTGGAAACAAGCGGAATTAATGAACTGTTTCCTTTACTCAAATCACCAAATAAATAAAGCATAATTAATGAGTGTTTGCTTTAAAATACATATAATAGTTCCTCTGTTTACCTTAGTTATTCTGAGAGCACAATTATGAAATATTCTGAGTGTAGAAGCAGAACAAGAGAAACCTGGATACTCTCTACATTGGACAAAACATCTCATATTGTCTCATTCAAGTTACTTGTGGATTTTTTGAGGGGATGGACCACCTTATTCCCTGAGTCTTAACTTGATTCCATATAATTAATTTCCCTAACCTCAGCTCCATCTTACTCGGATGAACTGATTGAAAAAACAAGTCTGGGGCTTAAGTAAGCTCTTATCCCATAGATGTCTTCATACACCTTTACCATGACTACCATGTGTGGCCAGATTCCTGACAAGGCACAGATCAATGTCGGTTGCAGACCCCTGGCTTAAACAAGGGAAATTTATCTTCTTACAGTTCTGGAGGCTGGAAGGCTAGAAGTCCAAGACCACAATGCTTGTAGAGCTGGTCCTGGCCCTCCTCAACTTGCAGATACCACCTCTGGCTGTGTCTTCACATAGCCTTCCCTCTGTGCCCACACCCTGAGAGAGAGAGAAAGAGAGAGAGAGTGTGCTAGAGAGATATGAGCTCTGATATGTCTTCCTCTGTTTATATGGACATCACCTCTGTGCATCACCAAGAACTCTTTCTCCCACCAAGTTATACCAGTTTAGCTTGTTTCTAACAATAGGATAAATGTGATCAAAAATTATTTAAGTTGCTCAAAGAAGCAGTATGTTTTAGAATTCTGGAACAAATGTTTTGTGTGAGTGCTACAAAAAACAGTTTTAAAGGGGTTTTGATGGTATTTGTGAGGTTTTTTAAATTTTTTTTTTTTTTTTCAGGAGAAGCTTTTTTTTTTTTTTTTTTTTTTTTTTTTTTTTTTTTTTTTATTATACTTTAAGTTCTAGGGTACATGTGCATAACGTGCAGGTTTGTTACATATGTATACTTATGCCATGTTGGTGTGCTGCACCCATCAACTCGTCAGCACCCATCAATTCATCATTTATATCTTGTATAACTCCCAAATGCAAGCCCTCCCTCCTCCCCCCTCCCCCCGAGATCTATTTCTTTTAATGAACCCTGTTCTATAAACAACAAGATTTATTTCAAAAATGCTTGTCAGAATATCCTTGAGCTTTAAAAATAGGAACAGTTCTTTATTTTTTAGCTACTAAGTCATTAGTAGTAAGTGTCCTTGTCTCTCTCCAACTTCTTCCCCTTACCCCTGGATGCCCCTTTATCCAGGGAATATGGAGTATGGAATAACCATGGCATAGAAAGCTTACAGAGAGAACTGTGCTGTTTTCTCCCCAAAAGGAGGAATATCAAAAAAGGTGGGGAGAGGAATGACAAGGGGCTTTGATAAGTTGGGTATTGAGGTGGTGCTTGCGAGACATCACGAATGAATGGAAGTGCCTCATTCCAAAGTTGTTTTGTTGTGTCTTTTTTTTTTTTTTTTTTTTT
>NW_016810765.1:1362409-1367195 GCF_001698545.2 Rhinopithecus bieti
TAGTAGTAAGTGTCCTTGTCTCTCTCCAACTTCTTCCCCTTACCCCTGGATGCCCCTTTATCCAGGGAATATGGAGTATGGAATAACCATGGCATAGAAAGCTTACAGAGAGAACTGTGCTGTTTTCTCCCCAAAAGGAGGAATATCAAAAAAGGTGGGGAGAGGAATGACAAGGGGCTTTGATAAGTTGGGTATTGAGGTGGTGCTTGCGAGACATCACGAATGAATGGAAGTGCCTCTTTCCAAAATTGTTTTTTTTTGTCTTTTTTTTTTTTTTTGAGACGGAGTCTCACTCTGTCGCCCGGGCTGGAGTGCAGTGGCCGGATCTCAGCTCACTGCACGCTCCGCCTCCCGGGTTTATGCCATTCTCATGCCTCAGCCTCCCGAGTAGCTGGGTCTACAGACGCCCGCCACCTCGCCCGGCTAGCTTTTTGTATTTTTTTTAGTAGAAACGGGGTTTCACCGTGTTAGCCAGGATGGTCTCGATCTCCTGACCTCGTGATCCGCCCGTCTCGGCCTCCCAAAGTGCTGGGATTACAGGCTTGAGCCACCGTGTTGTGTCTTTTCAGGTCGACATATACAGATCCAGAGGTTCTGATCAGACCCAGGGTCTCGACCTCTTGTCTCTACCACGTCCTAGTTATATGATACTGGGCCTATTACTTAACGTTACCAGTTTCCTAATATGGAACAATCCATTCAGTGCTATCTACTTTGCTGGTGTTGCTCTAAATTCTGCTCTAAATTAACTAATAATATGTGAAAGCTTCTAGCACAGTATCTAGCCACATATTAATATATGTTACTATCTTTCTTACTCTTTTTTATATCACAAGAATTTACTCATGGCCTTTTAAAAATACTTACTAAGCAATACAGGAGAAGAAAGTAATACTAAAATATCAAATAAAACCTAACTGCACTGACTAAAAAATAATCACACTATTTTAAAGAAAGAAATTTAGTTCCATCATACACTAATGTTCTCAAAGCCTGGCTCTGAGTGTATGATTTAATTGGTAATCCAGCATGAAGTGGCCTTTTCTGACCTTCTGAGCCACAAAGAAATCCAATTCTTTTCTACCCTTTAATAATAATGCTGATAGGGTATTACAAATTGATTTTCATAGGGCATTCATGAGAAAAAAACGTGCATTTAGATACAAAGAGAGTATTTACAGGTTGTTCAAATGGATGCTCATGGATTCCACAATATATTTTGCCTTAAGTTAACTAACTTTTAACAGAGCACTCAATTAAATTGAAGAGATTTTCTCTCTTTTGCCATGCAAAGCCATATTTAAATAGCCAATTGCAATCACACTACTTCACCAAGCTAGAAAATGTCGTTATTTCCCACACTTTAGGAAAATATATGCCTCAAGATTCTTTTCTCTTCATAGTACTGCTTGCACCCTTCCTTCTCCCTATACCCCTCATTAAGATTTAATTCTTAAATTCACTTTTTTTTGGAGAAATGTCCAGATTTTTAATTTTTTGCCACGTATGCTTTGGTTTCTGGATATTTCATACGAGTGGAAACCCCCTGTGCCTCTGTAGGAAATGTATTTTGAATTGCTAATTGTTTAGGGTTAACCCCATAGATCTTTAGCAGCTGTCTTGATGGCATTTCTAGCCCACAAATTCAGTCTGTTTATTTCTGAGACTTCAATCATAAACCATACTCACAGGAATAAAGGTCAGATTGCCTCCTGGGTCGAATGATGGCAGTCTCTCTGCATTCTGTGGCAGAGCACACAGAATCCAACGAGGGGCAGACCACTGTTCTTCCTCTCTCCTCGTGTTAGTCAGCCTGGGCTACTGTAACAAAACAGCACAGACTGGGTGGCTTAAACCAGTGGTCCTCAACTTTTTTGGTGCCAGGGAAAGGTTTCGTGGAAGTCAGTTTTTTTACAGAACGGGGGGTTAGGGGATGATTCAAGCACATTACATTCATTGTGCACATTATTTCTCTTATTACATTGTAATATAAAATGAAATTATACAACTCACCATAATATAGAATCATGGAAACCCTGAGCTTGTTTTCCTGCAACTAAATGGTCCCATCTGGGGGTGATGGGAAACAGTGACAGATCATCAGTCATTAGATTCTCTTAAGAAGCACGAAACCTGGATCCCTCACATGCGCAATTTATAAGAGGGTTCGAGCTCCTATGAGAATCCAGTGCCACTGGTGATCTGACAGGAGGTGGAGCTCAGGCGGTAAGTGAGTAATGGAAAATGGCTGTAAACACAGATGGAGCTTCGCTTGCCTGCCCACCACCCACCTCCTGCTGTGTGGCCAGATTCCTAACAAGGCACAGATCAATTTCGGTTGCAGACCCCTGGCTTAAACAAGGGAAATTTATCTTCTTACAGTTCTGGAGGCTGGAAGGCTGGAAGTCCAAGACCGCAATGCTTGTAGAGCTGGTCCTGGCCCTCCTCAACTTGCAGATACCACCTTCTGGCTGTGTCTTCACATAGCCTTCCCTCTGTGCCCACAACCTGAGAGAGAGAGAAAGAGAGAGAGAGTGTGCTAGAGAGATCTGAGCTCTGATATGTCTTTCTCTGTTTATATGGACACCAGTCCTGTGCCCTCCCACACTTATGACCTCATTTAAGCTTAATTGCCTCACTGAAAACCCTTTTTCCAAACACATTGGTCTTTAGGGCTTTAGCATATGACTTTAGGGGAACACAGTGCAGTCCACCGCACACCTTCAGAACTATTCTGGTGTCTCCTATTTAACACTTAAGATCTCTTCTTCCCTTCTCTCCACGAGCTCTGTGCATGCGGACACTGATCTCTATGGGTTTTAATGAGGTTTGGCCAGTGGGGTACGCTGGCCAGAAATTGGAATGTAAGACGGGGGGACTGGGTGCTCAGGTATACATTCACCTGCCCCTAGCCTGCAGGGCCAACACAGGCTAGCGTGTCCCCTGACCAACTCGGATTAACCCCTCTGTCCCCAGCTCCGGTGACTCCCCTCTCTCTGTGCCCCTTCAGGCCTAGAAGTGGTTATTGACCCCACACTGTCCTTTGAGGTTTTCCTTCACCACGCTCAGTTATACAACAATTCCCTCAAATTATTTGTTCAAAACAAGGACATCACCTCTGTCTGGAAGGGACATTTTCAGGGCAGCAGCAACCTACTGTCCTCTCAACTCAGGACTCTCTCAACCCAGTAGATCCCCAAAGCACTCCTCAGCAATGCCATTGCCCCTCCTTATTGATGTCTTCCGTGAGTGCTGCCGGAATAGAATGACCTGTGTTTACACTTCTTAGGGAGTCCCCCCTCAGGGTGGGATTTCAGGGAACTTGGGGGTTGGAAACTACATCCTACCTCTTGGGGGCAAGGCATACATCTATTCTTTATCAGTTCTAATCCTACTGCCAAGTCTAGAAAGGACTTGAGTGCTGGTCTGCTCTTACATTCTAAGGCCAAGCTGCAGTGAAGTCATGGGAGATTTGGCCAGAAAGGGTATAATAACCAGTAGCCCTCTTTTTGCCCAAAAGAAGACTGTTGTAAGGATTAATAGCTCAGGCTGTGGCTCCAGTCAGTTTTCCAGGTCTGGCATTTTCTTTTTTTGTTGTTTTTTTTTTTTGTTTTTTTTTTGTTTAGAGACAGTCTTTCTCTGAGCCCTGTTGCCTAGGCTGGAGTACAGTGGTGTGACATAACTAACTGCAGCCTCGACCTCTTGGGCCCAAGTGATCCTCTCACCCCAGCCTCCCTAGAAGCCAGGAATATAGGCGCATGCCACCATGTGGGGCTAATTTTTTATTTTTTTCTTAGAGACAAGGTCTTGCTATGTTTCCCAGGCTTGTCTCTAAGTGCTGGGATTACAGGCATGAGCCACTGCACCCAGCCCGTTAGTGAGCAGTTCTGAGAACCAGTTTGCTCATCTGTAAAATGATGATAATATAAACTTGGATCGTGCAGAGTAATGTTTGTACAGCACTTGGCGCATAGAAGGTTTTTTAGAAATGTTAGCCTCTGTTGTTTTTAGTACACAGTGGACCTTCTATGGGTAAAACCCCTTTTGGCCATAACATTAAAAAATTATCTCTTAAGAATTGACTCTGTGTTTTCCCTCTCAGTAGAGGAATTAAAGTTCTTGTTTCTTTTTATTAAAGTAAGACATGGCCATGGAAGATTGACATAAAAAAAAATAAAAAGCTTTTCTGATCTTACAATATAGGATAACTTCAATTACATTTTCACGTTATGGTATGCCTCTAAATTTATGCATATAGACTTCTGTACACACACACTTTTTTGTCTTTCCCTTTTTTTTTTTTTAAGATACAGGGTCTTGCTCTGTCACTCCGCCTGGAGTGCAGCGGAGCAATCATAGCTCACTGCAGCCTCGAACTCCTGGCTCCAAGCAATCCTTCCACCTCAGCCCCTGAAATAGCTGAGACTAGAAGCATGCACCACCACTTGGATATTTCTTTTTAATTTTTTGTAAATATGTTGTCTTGCCCTGTTGCCCAGGCTGGTCTCTTAACTCCTGGCCTCAGATGATCCTCCTGCCTTGACCTCCCAAAGCACTAGGATTATAGGCATTGGCCACTGCACCCAGTCTACACACATTTTTTCCTAAACTGAGACTGCTATATCATTTTGTATCCTACATTTGTACCTACATTATCACAAAAATGCTTCCTAAATATTTTCTTATTAAATATTACTTAAAATCAAGTTACTTTTTAAAGATAGTTTAATTGAATTTTATTCATGGGCACACTGTCATAATTTTACAAATACACACACACACACAC
>NW_016810765.1:1367525-1376523 GCF_001698545.2 Rhinopithecus bieti
CGCTTGTACCATATATGCTTTTTAGTTGCGTTGTGAGTCTTTGTCTATCATCCGTTATGGCGCTGTTTAAATCAGGTGGGTTTTTGCACAATCCCATATATTCTATTGACCTGTCGGGTGAGGCCCAGTAGGACCCTGATTTTTGCCTGTAACACAGCCCCTCAGTGTCTGATAGAGAGGGAACATATGGATGATGAGTTGGAACATTCTTTCTTTCCCTCTGGTATGTTGTTCTGTCTCTGAGGTCTAGACATAGTTTCTCAGTCTGACCACCCTCACCATAGCGATGCATAATCCCTCCTAGAGATTATCATAGCATTGAACAAGATTCTTAGTTTGTGATGGCTTGGTGATTTCTGCACCTTTCTCTCTATTTCATGAATATTTTGATGAAATGTTAAGGGATGGTAAACCAGGCCCAGCTGTCGAGCAGCAATAGCAACTGAAAGTTTATCCCCCTCTCTCTTCATGAATATTTCCAGTTCCTGGGTAATCATAAAGCATTTTTTCCAAGTTCAAGTACAAAAAGAAACGTATGATCAGGTCTGTCAAATCATGTCATAAATATTCCATTCCTTGAAGAGGCAAGGTCAGGAAGAGTTGAAGAGTTTATCACAGATACTCCAGACTTTGTTGTCTCTTTTCTTTGGCTCTTTTCCAGAAATTCTAAGAAAGCATTCCCCAAATTTTCCTTCCACCTGGGGACCAGAAAACTAGGGCCTGGAAGGAAGAAAGTCTCTGCCATCACTAGCTTTGTGACTTTGGTTCTCACTTCCTAATAGAAAATGATGGGTTTGGCCTCAATGTCCTCCAATTTGCCTTCTAGCTTTAAAATGGCACAATTTCTTAGGGATTCAGCTGTAGCTATTCCCAGAAATACTCTCCATTTTGGCTTAATTCTGTTTTCTCCTGAAGACATCAGCTTATAGTCACTTCACTGTGTATGTCTATATTCTACTTTTCTTCTTTTCCTTACTTATTGAGGACTTTAAGAAAGTCTTTTTTTGTTTTTGTTTTTTTTTTTAGACGGTGTCTCACTCTGTCGCCCAGGCTAGAGTGCAGTGGTATGACCTTGGCTCACTGCAGCCTGCACCCTCCACCTCTCAGGTTCAAGCGGTTCTCCTGCCTCAGCCTCCTGAGTAGCTGGGATTACAGGCATGCACCACCACGCCTGGCTAATTTTTGTATTTTTAGTAGAGACGGAGTTTTCCCATGTTGGACAGACTGGTCTTGAATTCCTGACTTCAGGTGATCTGCTCATCTCTGCCTCCCAAAATGCTAGGATTACAGGCATGAGCCACCATGCCTAACCAAGAAATTCTTTTAGTTATTTTCAGCTACCAAGCTTTGGCATGAAGAATGTGACACTGTCTTCTAGCATTCTAAGAAAATGTTAATAGATCTATGGTCAAATATGTTTGGAAAAATTACATTAGACTGTATCCTGCTTTTAGAATTTTACAGTAAGCATTCATTTATTAAAGGTGCTTAGAAGTTTTGCAATAAAGAGGCTCACTTAATTTTGTTTAACTCAGGGATTCCCAAATGTATGTGATCTTGAAATCCTTTTATTTATGGTAGCATCTATTAACATCCCTCAGTAATTAGTGCCTACACCACTCATGGGAAGATCAGTTCTATAGAAAGAAGTACAGTTAGTACTTGCTTCTGACACTCACCAACAGTGTGATTCAGCATGGAGACATAACCTCTCTATAGCTCATGTTCCTCAGATGTAAACGAGGGTGCATAACCGCACCCAGTTCATGGCAGATGTGAAGACTTGAAACAATAGTGCATAACTATGGTAATTACAACTAATAATATCCCAACTCTCATATCTCACTGGGTTCAAATTTTGGCCCTACCACTTACTGTTAATGACCTTAGGAACATTACTTAAATTCCTTTTAAAAAAAATTTTTAATTTAATTACTTAACTTCTGTACCTCAGTTTCTCCACAGCATAATGGAGACAGGAATTGTGCCAGCCTCACAGGATCGTTGAAAGAATTCAATCCAGTTCATGTAAAATTCTTTGACTTGTGCTTGGTCCATAAATATTAGACATTATTATTGTCATTATGTATGCTCTTGTAACTTTTCTGACCGTTTTAGTCTATAAAACCAACTCTTCTTACTCCACTCCCAAAAGCTGCCTAAGCCCAGCATATTAAGATAGCAACACACCCCACCTGCACATACTCAGTTCGGGTCAGTGGATTCTGACCTCTTCATTTAGAGTCATTTCACACCATCATTTAGCTTTCTCTGTTTGTGAACAGGGGCGGAGAGGCCTCGGCTCTGTGTTTGTTTGGGCATCTGGAAATGGCGGAAGGAGCAAAGACCACTGCTCCTGTGATGGCTACACCAACAGCATCTACACCATCTCCATCAGCAGCACTGCAGAAAGCGGAAAGAAACCTTGGTACCTGGAAGAGTGCTCATCCACGCTGGCCACAACCTACAGCAGCGGGGAGTCCTACGATAAGAAAATTGTACGTGCCATGTGCATGCCCATCACGATCTGTTTATTTAATGTTCACTTTGAAATACAAAGGGAGAACCATAAATATATATACACAAGTAATATATGGAAATAGAAAATTAGATTCGTTGATAACATCAGAAGTCGTAAACATTACTAATTGAAAATGCTTGTGCGGTCATCACATTGCAACATTTAATGTGGCCTTAGACGTGATTAAGCTTCAGTTTTATAGAGGATAAATGATTGGTTCACATTCACATTGTGAGTTAGTGGCAGAGAAGAGACTGGAATCTATGCCTGACTCAGCCCTGGGCTCCTGTCACTGTGTTTCCACACTGACTTTTAACTTTAGCTTTAGTGCTTTGGTTTCTAAGTACAGCCAGTTCAGTGTGAAAAACAAAAGTGTGTGAGGAAACTCAGAATTCCATTGAAACTATACTTACTTAACGTGAACTAAACCTCTATAAAAGGTACAATTTTTTGTTTGTTTGTTCTTGTTTTTATGATGTTGATGATGACGTCTGTTGCCCAGGCTGGAGTGCGGTGGCATGACCTTGGCTTACTGCAACTGCTGCCTCACGGATCCAAGCCATTCTCCTGCCTCAGCCTCCCAGGTAGCTGGGACTACAGGGGCCCACCACCATGCCCAGCTAATTTTTGTATTTTAGTAGAGACAGGGTTTCATGATGTTGGCCAGGCTGGTCTCAAACTCCTGAACTCAAGTGATCCACCTGCCTCGGCCTCCCAAAGTGCTGGGATTACAGGTGTGAGCCACCACAGCTGGCCAAAAAGTGCATTTTTTATAGACAGCACAAAGTTTGCTGGATGGAGAAGCACAGAAGCTGCATGGGGTCCCCCGTTTAGCAACATATCCTGTGCTCTAGGCAAACAGCCAGTGTGATTAAGAGTTCAGGTGGCAGGCCCAGCCTGCATGAGTTTCTTTCACTCTTGAGCTATTTGCTAGTTGAGTAATTTTGGACAAATTAATCTGTCTGTCTCAGCATACTTATTTATACAAAGAGGACATTTAGTAGCACATAGTTCACGGAGTTATTACAAAATAATGAGGAAGGCAGTAAAAAGTGCTTCGCACAGTATCCGGCCCTTCAGTGCTTAGGAAAGCTCTAACTTTTCGGGGGTGCCCAGCACTGTGCCGCTGATTATAAATTTCACACACCTTGCCCTTTGCACTTTGCCCTTTTTCCTGATCATGATTTTGTAAACTGTCTCTGGATTTGTCTTTTAAGGTAGAGCTAAGATGCTGTACCTGACACTTTATAGCATTTAGCCAAGACCCTGCTTCTGGCTCTAACAGATCTATGCAGGTTGGGGTCACTCTACTGGTGCTCCATCTGCCTTTCCCGCAGTTCGTAGAGAATAGGACTATACCTCCTTTGTGCAAGTCTTAATCCACATCCATTCTGTTCCTCTTGATTCCTGGTTATTATATGATTTTTCTGTTTCATTTATCAGTTACTTTTTACTACCTTCTTTAGTTACATTTTGTAGATGGATTTAGGTAAAAATTGCCTCCCCATATACATGTCCCCATCTTTCCCTAATTGCTCCACAATGTCTGGGTTTAAATATATACACCCAATTCTACCTGTCAGTACCTCCAACGTTCATCAATAAGCATAACTCCGAAGCAGCAAGTAAAATATAAAAGGCAAAAATGCAGAGATGAGCTTTGCATTTGAAGTTTCTGGCTTCCGTAACTGGAACGGGATGCCCCAGTGAAATTTTGCCTCCATTAGAGAAATGTTATTATCTAGAAATATCCTTCTGCTTTTACATAAGAAGACCTTGTGTCTTCTAACTCATGGTCAATGTCCACTAGCATGGAGTGACATCCGTCAGCCCTGCATCATGACATTCCTGATGAAAACTCTGGAATAAGAGTTCTCGTTTTTTACCTCTGGAGTTTGAAATCATCTTAATGCAAACTCACTATTGCTTCAAAGTAATTATGCCTATTTAGTCAGTCCTATTATTCTCCATGGGGTGATTGCTGTGGGGAGGGTATTGTTAACGTTTATCAATGCCTTCTGTAAGAGAAGCGTATAGTCTCATGGTAAAAATCTCAAAGAAGTAGGAAAGGTTGTCGCGGTCCAGATGGGAGAACACAGTGTGTACAGAGGGACTGCAGAATCACTGCTGGGAGGTTTACTCTCTAAACCTAACCTCCTGGGGCCTTCGCCATTATTTGCTGTGATTGTGTGGTTGCTGCTGTGACTCCCATGGCAGGGGTGTCATTTCGGATTCTCCCACGGATAGACAAATCGATCCATTCTGTAGGCAGGGAGAGAGCTTCCCAGGGAAAGTGGACGCCATGACGAAATGTTAATATCCTTTCGTGAGGTCATATACTTTTCCCCAGTTTTGGCTTATGGTTTCAAAGCCTTCTATGACTCACTCTATGTATTTAACTTGTTTCTTCCTTTTTGTTTGATGCCTTTCTTCCGTTTTTGTGAGATTATATTAGTCAATTTTCTCTAGCCAGTTCTTAGATTCGCTTACTTCGCCTGAATTCCCAAATTACCCCCAGTTGGAGAGGAAATTTGGAAGCTGTTTGTATTAGTCTCTAGCTTCAGAGAAACCATTCAGTGGATAAGCAACCCTCACGGAGTCTGGATTGCCTCATCTGTAAAATGGAGATGATACCAGCACTGACCTCAGAGATTTCCATGAAGATAATAAAATACTGACCAGGTTCCTGGTTCCTGGTCCACAGGAGCAGCTCAGTGCATGCTCAGCCGCATTTTCACCTACGCTCCTGTAACTTTCTGCATCCTGGGAGGTTAGGGCGTTTTTCCAGCTGCTGTTAAGAGGGTTGCTTGTTGCACCTCAATCTTTCCAATCTATAAAACACTGTGATCTGTTCCACCCATCCCATAAAGAGAGACACTCTGATCAGGAACATGTTAACAGTTTGAACATGAGTGGCGTTGGCAGCAACGTCAGCCTTTTATGGTCTGGCTGACCCCTTTTCTTTCTAGATATCAGAATGACAGATAATCCTGTGTTGCGCCTGGGACCTTTCCTTCACCAGGCTTTGAACCCAGATGCCTTTGGTCCCCCGGTGATGCCCGCATCCTGTTAGTGGCATATGTGATTGAGTGCTACAGGAATGGCAGTGCCTGTCTTTGTACTAGGCCCCTTCCCTGAGACATTCATTTCCTTTTGTCATCTGCAGCCTCCCCAGAAGAGCACAGTTGTCATTCTTCATTCATAGAGCACCTTTGTGATTTGTACCAAGACAGTTGCTGAGGATCTGAGGAGAGAGGGAAAAACATCTCTGCTTCTGGGAAAGCATTTTTGTTAAATAAATTGTACTTGTTCTGGACAAAATGACTTTTCATGATACGCAAACAGGAAAGCCTTGCCTTGCGTTTCAAAACATAAGGAAGTCCCTGTCCCTTGGTTTCCTGCCATTACTTCTAGCACAGTTGTGGACCTTTGTATTGCATTCATGCTTTAGTAGATTTGGATCAGCAATGGCCTTATATCTTATTACAGCAAAGGAAGCATTCAAAGTATAAAGATTACAATGAAAGAAGCTCTTTCATAAGCTAAATAGAAGTCATTTAAAATGACTAGTGATTTTAAAGTCATATAGTGAAAGAATGTTTTTATGAACATATTTGTTCACATTGTATTACATGTCTCACATGTAATACATTTATATATTAACGTGTTGAAAATCTCACATTTTTTGCCCTTCTCGTTTGTGCCTGACACTGCACTATGCACGTCGAATGCAACATCTCATTGTATTCTTGGGAAACCCTATGCAGAAAGATCATGGTGCCCCCACTTTACAGATAAGAAAACTAAAGCTTGAAAAGTTAAACAAGCAAACAAAAACCACAGCTAATAAATAGTAGAGCTTGGATTCCAATCAAAGTCAGGATGGACCCCCAAACTCATCTTGTAACCAGTATGCTATCCCACCCTGATACGTCTTAGGGATATCCAGTATGGGGCTATGTGAAAGAATAGTGCTTTTCTTACCTGTTTTGAGTTCTTTTCAGAGTCATGAAGAAGCATTTAGAATATATACATTTCCATGGTTTTTCACTAGTCTCTTCATTTTGAATTTCATTCCTTTACCCTTTTCATACCCCTCAGACAATTGAACCTCTTGCAAAAAACTCAAACTGAGTTGCTAGTTCCTATGGCAGCGGAGTTAGCACTGAGCTCCCAAGGTTATGGCTTTTGTATGATGTTCAAACCAGGGCTCTCTGATGTGCAAAGTGCCCTCTGTTAGAACACTCCTCTACCAAATATCACTTCATTTTTGTCTCCTCTCAAATTTCACCTCAAAGAGGATTTTCTTCATCGCCTTTTCTAAAACAGGGGCACGCCCCTCCACCACTGTCTACTCCTTTACCTGGTTCAATTTTTTTTTTTTTTCTAGTGCACTTATAGGTACTTCACATCGTAGTACATATTTTCTTATTTACTGTCTGTTTTTCGTGCTACAATGGAAACTACTTGAGGATGAAGACCGTGTTTTGTTCCTTTCCAGAGTCTGAGCTCAATAAATATTCGTGCATAAATGACTAGCAAACATTTGGAAGGATGGAGGTTTCACAAGTTGTTTATATAGCTGCAAGAAGACAGGGAGCTGCTCTGTTTCTTTCAGAGAAACTTCTTCTATTGGTAGGTTGGTGAAAGTTAAACGTTATTTGACAGGATATTTAGCATAGAAAATTGCCAGCAGGAACTCTGCTACATGATAAAGCTGTTCATGTAACCTGTTTTAGTGTCAAAAGCCTAAAAGATCCCATCTATAACCCCTCACCTCCTCCTGACATTTCTGTCAAGTTCTGTTTCATGAATAAGGCTCCCCCTTCTCTCCAGTCCCTCCCATCATTAAATTATCTCTTACTTTTTGGACTTGTTCAGACTTTGACTTTTTTCCCCCTAGTAATTTATCTTAGTGATTGGGACATAGGGTCTCTCAGATTCCTCCTGGGAGGGGTTCTCTGAGCCAGAGTTGGGAGAATATATGTTCTGCTTAGCCCTCTCCTGAGCTATTTGTGTTCAAAACAGAGTTGCTGCCTGGGGTATCTCAGAGTTGGCCTGAAAACCAAATTCCATGTGGAGGAATTATCTTATTGCTTTTAATGCTTCTAAGCAACTCTACATTTTCTTTTGCAGAAATATTCTGCTGTCTCCTCTCCTTCCTCTTCTACCACCCGATTCATTTTTCAAATACATTCACCATTTGCACTGGGTTATTCTCTATCATCTCTCCATTTCTTCTTTTGACTTAAAAAATGCCATTATTTTTCATGAGTAAAAGTCTAGCGAATCCAGATGTGTTTAGTTTGTTTGGAAGTTTGATACATATTCTCTTGAGAAAGTTAAAAAGCGAAAAGGAAACGTTGCTTCTGAAAAGGTCTCATTTTAATGGCCTGAAGGAACCTCCTTACGGACTTGCTGACTTGGGCTGGGCTACAAGGCCAGTTCTGCCATTGTTGCTGCCTTTGCTCTCATGAATGACTACACTTTGTAACTCAGCTTTTTTTTTTCTTTTGCTACTATTTAAGAATTTGATATCTTTACCACTTACGAGTCCTTTTATAGCTGTTTGCCTTTGGGCAAGTTACTTAACACCTCTGAGCCTCTATTTCCTTAGGTAATATCTTCCTTGCAGTGTTCCTGTGGGTTTATATATCATTTTATACAGACACACATAAATACCTCTTGCACACTGTCTCACTCATTGCAGGCTGCTCATTGTGGTAGTTTTCGAGGAAGCAGTGGAGTTTTAGAGGTAGCTGGTGGTAGATAAAGCATCCCTAATACAACAATTCAAAATCTGTAGTATTCCAATGAGCATTTCCTTTGAGTGTCATTTTGACATCCCAAAAGTTTGAGATTTTGGAGCATTTCAAGTTTTCAGATTAGAGATGTTGAACTGGTGTGATGCAGATATTCCATAATCTGCAAAAATGTGAAATTGAAAACACCTCTGGTCCCAAGTATTTTGGGTAAGGGATACACAACCTGTAGTACTTGTGAGAGTATTAGCTGTACTTTAAACCCTGGATTGCATATACACATATGCACACATAATTTTTATAGGTTGACTGCAAATTTCTGTGAGTTTTGTTTGGGTGGTGGAAAAAGAAGTGACTTTGAGTGTTTTCTAATGAACGGAAGAGTTGAAGTATAGAATGAAATGAATATAAAGGGGCTTGATTTTAGGGATTCAACTTAGCAAATAAATATTGTACCTCTTGGTACATGGAACTGAGCTGAACATTATGGAGGTACAAAGCGATATAACATGGGATTCTTCTTTAGTGATAGCAACCCTCCATTTGTGAGCGAAATCTTCTATTTGTACTTCACATTTACAGATTCTTTTAGCAACATGAGAGTGGGGTTTTGTGTGGACTTGTCAGTCATGATTGAATTTTTCACGTCTTTGTGACTTCTGTGGACGCAAAAAGCTTTCTTTAGTCTTCAGTTCTTTTTTTTTTTTTTTTTTTT
>NW_016810765.1:1376996-1430053 GCF_001698545.2 Rhinopithecus bieti
TTTGTTGTTGTTGTTGTTGTTGAGACGGAGTCTCGCTCTGTCGTCCAGGCTAGAGTGCAGTGGCCGGATCTCAGCTCACTGCAAGCTCCACCTCCCGGGTTTACGCCATTCTCCTGCCTCAGCCTCCCGAGTAGCTGGGACTACAGGCGCCCGCCACCTCACCCGGCTAGATTTTTGTATTTTTTAGTAGAGACGGGGTTTCACCGTATTAGCCAGGATGGTCTCGATCTCCTGACCTCGTGATCCACCCGTCTCGGCCTCCCAAAGTGCTGGGATTACAGGCTTGAGCCACCGCGCCCGGCCTCAGTTCTTTTTTATTTTACTGTGCTTAATAAATCAGCTTCTTCTATTTTAGTCATTGACACATTTAAGATTTCGTTTCTGCCCTTCTCCCCCATAGCTGTGTCTGGAACAGCTTTCTTGGCACAATTCTAGTTCAAATCAAAATCAACACCAGAAACAAATTCAACCTAACAGACAGTAAGATCATTTCATGTTTCAAAACTATCTGTTCAGTTGCTCTTTTAACAGATATGAGACAATATGGCACCTTCAAAGTAAAATAGATCACTAGATATCAAGGAGAGAGAAACGCTTGACTGTGGGCTTGCTATAAAAGCTTGTCACTTATGGCCAAAGTCAATCTGAACTGAGATTCCCTGGAGACTTACATCAATAGGCTAAAACCAAATGTCCAATCAGAGCAAGTAATGAAATGTGAAATATTAGGAAATAATTGCTTAGGGTGAGAAAAAGTGATGGTTCATCTTAGTGGAGGCTGTCTAAACCTGAACAATATCCACCGCTTCTCACCAAAGGAAGATGACATCCCCAGCATAGTGGAGTCCAAAAAACCATCTGCTACTGATCCTGAGAGATACTGAAAATCTGATTTGCTGATCAGGACGGCTTTGATCTGGCTCAGGGTCTGGTGTCCTTTTCCAGTTTCCATCACTCTGATGGGCACAAATGATATTTTCTTGAGCAATCTGAGAAGTTCTTTGGAGAAAAATTCTGTTTCTGATTTGTGTAGTGAATTTGGGGGAATTTGGAGCATGCAAGATGTGCCGTCAGGATTGAGACCAAATTCTGAGACATTCTTTAAAATGGAATCTAAAGTGAAAGTGCTTGCATGTAGAATCTTTGCGCTCCCTGCCCCATGTCGTGGGCCAACTGTTGAATGCAACTTGCCTTTAAATTACACTGTCAGATCCTATATACATGTGTTGTGATTAATGGGGATTTTCCGTGTGGTTCCAGTTTTCATAATGTCATTTTTCTTCAAGATTGCCTGCTCTTTGGTGGTCTTTGCCTTTTATTTCTGAAGATAGACACAAAAACTCCAATACTGTGGCTTCTCTTAATGACGAAAACCCTGCCTTAGATCTTTCCAGCAATTTACACCTAAATATTGCCCCCTCTGATAGTAACGTCCTCATGAAATGACCCAGCTGGAATTTCCATTTCAAGCAGGATGAGAAGGGAGCGGGGATGTTTTTGTTTCTTTTCTCCCCATTCCTTTTAACTACTCCTTTCCATCACCTTTCTCCTCCACCCCATCCAGCCCTAGTCCCCAGTCTCAAGTTTCGTTTCAAGTGGTTGAAAAAAATTATAACACAATGGGGATTTGGAATTACACAGACTTGCCTACATTAATAGCATTTAACACTTCATTTGTGTTTATATATAAATGTACTAAGTGACTTTATATTAAAGTATATGTTGTATGCATAGATACCTGGTCACTATACAGACGAAGCATATTCCTATTGCAAATGCAAGATCATAACATTTTGACTGTTCACATTTGAGGTTGGCTGAAGGTGGTTATTTATTAGACTCAAATGCTACACACACTTGGAGTGTTTATTCTGGATTTGTTTCTGTGCATTGAAAGTGTCTGGTGCAGCTGAAGAATAAGCAAGGAGAGCCAAGTGGGAAAATATCATGAAAAGTCTTGAATCCAGGCACAAATCATTGAAAAAAAAAATAAAACTTGAACAAAGGACTGTGACCATGGGGTGAGGTAAAATAGGAAGAATGCAGGCAAGGCCGTCTCAACAACAGCAGATCTGGACACCTGGAAACAAGCTACTTCTGGGTTGTTCATGCATTGACTTAGGGACCAGGGCTTTGGAAAATCAGGCTGCTAATTCACCCATAATTTCAAATGAGGCAGCAATTCCTTTTAACAACCCAGCAATTCCTCTTCTGGAATTATCTATTTGAAAGCACTGAAAACAGGGTCTCAGAGAGATTTCTGCTCCCCCATGTGCATTTTCAGCCTTCTTCACAGTAGCTGAGAGGTAGACGCCACCCATGTGTCCATTGACAGATGAATGGATAAAGAAAATGTGGCATCATGGAATATATTCAGCCTTATAAAGTAAGGAAATCCTGTCATATGGTACAATATTGGTAAACCTTCAGGACATGATGCTACATGAGATAATCCTATTATGAAAAGACAAATACTGTATGATTCCACTTACATGAGGTATGTAGAGGAATCAAACACATAGCAGTAGAAACAAGAATGGTGGTTGCCAGGAGGTAAGGGGAGGGAGAATAGGGAATTGTACAATGGATACAGAATTTGACTTCTGCAAGATGAAAAAACCTAGTGATATTGTATAAGCTTGTACATATGGTTAACAACATTGTACTGCACACATAAAAATTGTTCAGAGGGTAGATTTATGTTATATACTTTTTAACACAATAAAAAATACCTTTTAAAGTCAACAATGAAAAGCCCAATTTCTTAACATAGAAGTGGGTAGGGCCCTGTTTACCCAAACATCCTGCAAGCATCAGATGTCGAGGTTCAGTAGATGGCTTCCGGGTTTTTGCACACCATTCATTCATTCATTCATTCAGGAACGCATAGTGAAAGGTTTGACTCCTTCCCCACCACCATATCTATGGAGTTCTATAGATCTTTGTTCATTCTTTCACTCCTTTTATATCAGTACCCATATCCATCTAGTACAGATAATCTGGTAACATTAGCATTGTCAAAAGGAACAAAGAAAGGATAGTAAGAACTTACGGTCTCATGTGAAACTAAATCAGCCAGAATGCCTATCTAGATCCATGAGAGGTCATAAAAGAGTCTACTTAGACATCTTCGTGTGACCTAGAATAAACTTCTAAGCGAGACTCTGTCTCTAAGGAGCTATAAAGCACTTTGTTCCTGTGAAGATCAAATTTCTTTCCAAACCAAATTTAACTGATTTTCACACTCCTCTTGAAAGAAGCACTTTGAAGGAGAGGGCTTTGTTTTCAGCTGCCTGGATCTCCCTTCACCTTTCTGCTGACCTTTATCTGTAATATATGGTAATATACTTGCCTTGATGCCAAAGACAGATACTAATAGTCTTCCAGTAACTTCAGTGAGACCACTAACTCCTCTCACAGCCCTCTATACTCCCCCAGAGGTGATAATGTCCCCAAGAGGGCAAAAAATAGATTCTTGTCCAAGAGGGAGGATTTTAAAAATCTTAGAGCTATTTCAGTGGTTTCTAGAATCTTATTCCGTAGTATTTAAGGAGAATTTAAATGTAATGTATTTTTTTCCATAGTGAGAAAATAATGAAACAAAGGTTGAGAAACATTGCCTTTGCTAGATGATGATAATATTCCGTCACAGCTGAAGTGAACTGGATTTAAGCCAAGAGGATAAAAATGACTTAGTTCTCACATTTTGATTAAAAAATAAAATGGAGAAATAACTAATTTTCTCTAATATACAAGCTTACACTTAGTGCTATAATTGCAGATCAAGTACACTGGCTTCAGCCTTATTTTTAGTATCCATGTTATGTCTTTGAGGAAGTCTTGGTTCATCCATGCAACATTTCTATTGATTCTAGAAACAGGTCCACCACCAAAGGTTCTTTCTATGGCAGAGCATACTTTTGGCTTGAAATCTGTGGTTCCCCAAGGTAACAGTTCTGGGCTGCAGGGACTGTGTACTTTTATTCTGTATGTTGCCAGTGCCTGCTCTGTGTCTGGATTTGATACAATGTGTTTGATTATTTTAAAATTTGGGGCAAGGAAAGAACTTCAGTTTTAACCAGAACTGGCGCTAGGGAGAAGCAAGCAAGATGCTTACAGAGCAGAATTTAAAGAGGTATTTGCACAGTCTTTATGTTTTCATCCATAGGCTCATCCTGGTTTTGACCCTGGTTTTAACAGAAATGGAGTTCAGTTTCCAAACCCTTCCCTTTTCAGAGTTGATCTACGCAGGCAATTCTCTGGAAGTGATATGATTTACAGGCATGTAGGAACAAGGAATTTAAACCAAGTATTTAACATATACCCCCATTCTATTTTTATGACTATATTTCTTTCTACTTGCAGGTAACTCACATTGGCCTCAGAGATCTAAACTTTTCACTTTGTTTTCCAGATCACTACAGATCTGAGGCAGCGTTGCACCGACAACCACACTGGGACGTCGGCCTCAGCCCCCATGGCTGCAGGCATCATTGCACTGGCCCTGGAAGCCAAGTAAGCCTTGATCTCTATATGTCTTCAATGGTGACAACCCCTGATCTCAGGGAAAACGTACCCCTTCCCTTGTATATGGCCCCTAGCATGACAACCTAGAATATAATCTTCCCAATCCCACCTTGAAAACTTGAAAGGTTTGGGCTTTTAAAAAAAATTCCCCTATATTAAGAAGATAAGGTTTTTGGTTTTACAGGCTTAAAAAATCAAACTGTGTGATTACTTTATTATGGAGTCATAGCACATGCATGCCAGTTGGCTCCCTCTCTTGCCTTGTTGAGGTTTTTATTCTAGTCTGGGAATGTTCCTGAGCGTCCCAGAGAGGTTAGGTCTGCCCATTTCTGGTCCCTTTCTCTGAAGCATGACTAGGCAGCTCAGATTCCACGACAATAGCACAGTCACAGACTGGCTCTGCAGAATAGAATATGCCAGGGACAAGGACAACCCACTTATATCAAATCCTGTTCAATATAGTCAAATTCTATGTCAAAAAGATTACTGTGAAAGACCCCTTTAGGCTATTTGTAAATAGGTCCCCATCTCTTTTTTCTCTAAGAATAGGTTAATTTGTCTTAACTTTTTGAAAACCTAATAATACAGATCTAAAATCTCTTGTCCTCAATTTTAAAATCCTAAATGCCAGGAAAACTGAACGTTCTTTTGCAAATTTAACACTAGAGTTCGTTTTTTGGCAAAGTTTGCCATAAACTTATTTGAGGCTATTTACAGTATTATTTATAACATTTATTGTGAAATATTCATGTATTTGATTGTGAGGTGCTGGCTCAGCCCCCCGCTGGAGGTTTTGGGTCATGTATGTTACGGGCACCATCTCTGAAAAAAATCTGAATTCCAAACCTGTCTTGTCCAATTTTAGAATAGGGATGGAAGGCCTGTTCTCTGAGGCTCTCCCTGCAGGAAGATCATAAGAAAAAGGAACTGAACTAATGATATAAGCGGTATTCTAAAAATCACCTTGCACCTCTGCCCTAGGGAGGAAGGGAAAGGCCCATTCATCTAGTTGCACCCTGAAGTAGCGCAATAGCCAGTGACAGGGAAGGAATACGAAGATAATGAAGAGGCTTAGGGATTACAATAAGAACTGTGTGGCTGGGCGCAGTGACTCACGCCTGTAATCCCAGCACTTTGGGAGGCCAAGGCGGGTGGATCACGAGGTCAAGAGATTGAGACTATCCTGGCCAACATGGTGAAACCCCGTCTCTACTAAAAATACAAAAATTAGCTGGGTGTGGTGGCGGGCACTTGTAGTCCCAGCTACCGGGGAAGCTGAGGCAGGGGAATCACTTGAACCCGGGAGGCGGAGCTCGCAGTGAGCCGAGATCGCACCACGGCACTCCAGCCTGGTGACAGAGCGAGACTCCGTCTCAAAAAAGAAAAAAAAAAAAGAATCATGCTAGTTCATTCTCAGGACACAGGTAATTTCCCAGCATTCACAGCTGCCCCTCTGTAAGACGGAGAGCCTATGTTAAGGCAGCTGGACCTGAATATAATGCGGATACAGTAAATTGCTAAGTCATGGGTTGGACTGAAACTAGGGGAAGAACATGGGCTCTGGATGTGGTGCCTTGTCTCTGGGTGGCCTCTTGCCCAAGCCTTGACATTGAGAGATATCCAAGCCCACATGAACATTTGGATTTCTTTCTTTTTGACGAGGTTAAATATGAAGTCATTTTCAACATATTACATCTTTCAAGGTGTTAAAAGTTTGGGTTTAGCAAGGAACTGGCACTTATCCTATTAAATTCTCACTTTACAACTTTTCACTAAAGTGTTCTGGCAGCAGAAGTCTCAATTAAGTGTTTGTGTTTTTAATTTGGTGAACTCTACCCAGGATTTTGAAAATACACAGTTTTATTCTGAAACTCTAGATTGTTTCTCTGGAATATGTTTCCACAAAATATTAAAAGAAAAAACATTAGGAATTCCTCTGTCCTGATCCCCCTCAAAGGCTATCTCAAACTAAAACTTGGCAGCCTGATACTGTAACTATTGCTACATAGAATTAGGTGATACTCAGTTCTTTGAGATATTACTGTAACACTATTATTTAAAAAAAAAAAAAAACAGTTGTTTTAATCATGATTTAAGCTGAAATGTAAAAATCTTGCTTTGTGCCTCAAATAGCCTGAGATAAGGTCACTTCGGACTGCGTAACACATTGAAACACTACAGCTGTTTTTTTTTTTCTCTCTCTCTTTTGCATTTTGAGCATTTTAAAGATCTATTTTTGACAAAACTGTGATGAGTAGAAGGAAGTTCCTAAGATACAGGCTACCTGGAAAATCCACTGTGTTTTAAGATGTGAACAGTCCACTCCAATTGTGGGGCCAAGATGGATGGTAAACTATCTGATAAACTGAGAAAGAACAAACCATTTTTTGTAACTCCATTGGTTTGTTGTACAGGCCAATCTTTGCCTGTAAAATGAAGCTCAAAATTACGGGAAAGAGGTCTGAGTTACTAAAAGGGTGGGTCAGATATTGATGTTAAATTAGCATCAATAAGCATTGGGCCTCCAGCTGAATGTGAAACATACCTAAAACTAAGAAATTAAAGAGAGGAGCTCCAACTGCATTAAGGCTGCAGTTGCTCTAAATCTAAACCTATTCCTTGTATATGTGCCTCACTCATTTACCCAGCCCCACCCCTTGCAATCTCCTCTTAACACTATTACTTCTCAATAGCACTTGAAATTTGGTATTTTGAGATTCAGCCTTTACTATCACAAGTTGAGGAGCAAGATCTACAAGATACTCTCTTTTAAGAAGAGAGGAGAGAAAGCCACAGTGCTAGGCAGAGTTATGACTCAGGACACTGCCCTACTCGCTGGGAATGCATGGCCTGTCAGGGTTCATTTAGTAAATGGATATGCTGAGCCTTTGAATGAAAAGCTGCAGGTGTCTGCCAGTCCCTATTTAACTGCATGTCCTAGCTAACCCTGTACTATCAGGAGAAATTTATTGTTTCTCTGAACATCACTAGATTACTGTATTTACTCAGTCCTAGGAACATTAGAGAAAACTAGATCCTGAGCTTTTCCCCAGCCTCCTTTCCTTACATTCCAGATGTCTGCCTGCATGGGTAGGACTGTGGTGCCTTCTGTGATGCTGCTTCTACCATTGGCCTTTCTGCCATTCGAAAACCTTCCCAGGAAACTTAAGGGAAAAGAAAATAAATACATCCATCCTGTAGTCCTAGCTACTCAGGAGGCTGAGGCCAGGAGGATCCCTTGAGCCCAGGAGTTCAAGGCTGCAGTGAGCTATGATTACACCAGATTCTATTGCACTCCAGCCTGGGCAATAGAATGAGACCTTATCTCAAAAAAAATGTCGTGGGGGAGAAAGAAAAAGAAGTGGAATGAAATACAAAACAGAAACAGATAAAGTATCCAGATCTCTTATTCAAACATAACAAGTTTGATCATGAAATAACTTTGCTATGGCTGGGCACAGTGGCTCATGCCTATAATCCCAGCACTTTGGGAGACTGAGGCGGGCAGATCAGCCACCTTTGACAATCTCATCATGAGTCTTGCTTTTCTGCTAAAGTGGGAGATTTCCTCCTTGCTCTTAAAGATGCTTCCAAAAATTATGGACAATTTCAGAATAAGAGAAAATACTTTAATCTTAAAAGAGAGGGGAGAAAAAACTTTTGTGTTGTGGTACCCTCAGAACATTTTATTGGTTCAGAAGGTTTAACAGTACAAATTTTGTGTGTGTGTGTGGATTTTTTTTGGTGACTTTCTGGTGTTTCAGCTAAGTGAATAGGGAACATGTAATCAGTGATTATAGGATATCATTTGGGCTATTGCTGCTTAAAATGGTGTCTTTTTACGTAACCTAACTCAAAAAGTTCAAATAAAATGCGTATACAAGGAAACAGATTTATTAAATGAAAAACCGAAATGAAAGATGGCTGTACTAATTTTAGCTTAGCAACCTGGCAGAACACCTTATGTCTATAAGTGTTTTGCATCTAGATCCTAGTATATGTTCCTAGTGCTATGGACCTATGGGGAAAAAAATAAAAAAGCTTGCTGTTAAATGATGTTTTGTATTAAATGGTTTATAAAATAAAGTCTAACATTCATGAAAGTACAGAGTGCTCAGAATAATAAGTTGTACTGAAAGTTTTCCTCACCCATCTGCAATTATTAGCAAAGAAAAGCTTATTTTAGTGGAATATTTCATATGTAAAAATATCAGCATCAACTCAGGAAATACAAAATTAAGTTCATCAAAGGAACCTTTCTTCTTCTAATTGCAAAGGGTCTTTCATTGGAAAATTGAAGAATATATGTTCAGTAATCAAGAAACGTTACACTGTACTGTGAATGGTAAATAAAAGGGACTGTGTCAGGTTGAAACGTCTGAAATTATCTAAAACTTCCTAAAAGGGTATTGGTATAAAGAATCGCCTACAAATTCTTGCTTTAAGTGACCCCAAAGCCTTTTTCTTACGTTTCATATCTCAGAGGCCACAAGAATACTTTACTGTGAGAAAACCTAATATATCTAGATCTAAATTTAGAAAATAAATTAAAATAACAGCTGCTCTTCTACAGCAGAAATACACCTGATGCATATTGAACATTAGCTCCCTCTGGTATCTTATATATGCACATACATATACACATTCACATGTTTCTAGGTAGGCTCATCTACTTTCTCCTTATTACTTATCTTTTCCCTCCTATTGCAAATTAAATTTAAATTCCTTGAGAATAAGGATTATATCTTATCTTTATTTATGTGTATATAACAAATATATTGAACGCTGCAAAAAATTAAAGCATCATACTAGGCACTAAGTTACTCAGGGCATAATTCAAATATGTATAAAATATTATATAGCACTTGCTTTCAGGGGATTATATATTCTCATTAGGGAAGCAAATGTACACTAACAGATATATGCAAATTATTTAAGGAAGTCAATGAAATCATTCTGGGGGAAAGGTTGTAGAGGGTGCAGGACTTGGATGAAAATAGAAATGCCCAGCTTTGATGATTCAAATTGGAACATTGGTTCCATAGATATTTGTATCCTCCATGACACCTAAGCGTAGTGTTTTGAACAAGGTCCATTCTCAACAAATATTAAATTAATTCATCTAGTCCAACATTATTTTTTGTACAATGGAACTGACTCCTAGAGAAGTTAAAGAATTGCTCCGTTAATTACTTTTACCTTCCAAATACTTTAGCTGATATTCATTAGTGACTTCTTTCTCCCATACTGCCTCAACTCGTCTCTCATCCTGTTGATTTATCATTCGCTAGAAGTGGACTTCACCTGGCTAAAATAAAGACATGATGTTATTCCCCCTCTCACCTTCCAAGAGAAGCCCCTCTACCTTTTATCTTTGGAGGAAGGGATCATTCGAGACATGGAAAGGTCAAAGTGTGAAAAGTTAAAGAAGTGTTGAGCCAAAGGATGATTCACACCATATGCTGTTGATTTCACAAATCCATCCTGAAAATTTTCTCAGGAAATTAAACTGACCATCTGCATTTCTTGTAAACCTAAAAAGTCCGTCTATATAAATCTTACGTAATTCAGATGAATCAACCACTCTGTTTCTGTTTCACCTTTCATCATAATCTGTCTTACCTATGTGTTTCCAGTGTTGGAAAATTGTTGGAAAATGACCAGAATATTTGGGATACAGTGATTGTGAGAAGTTAATATGTGGGACAGTCGAGAAGGGGTTCTGGAGTTTTGAACCAGCCAGCTCTGAGTTAAAGTACTCACTGGGGTGAGGGGTGCATCAGATTTCTAGAACTGAGCACTGTTAACGGAGGCTACATAAGAAGGATAGACATAAACATTTCTTAATATTGAGGTTAGCATCTTAGTACTGATATCCTGTAAACTAGTCTTATCATCTTTGTATTTTTTAAATTAAAAACACATTTTAGTATAAAATGTCTCATTAAAAATTTTCCCAAGGGCCACATTCAGCTCTGTGAGATGCTGCAGTGGGTGGGGAGCACAAGTGTATTTGCTTATTGAGGTAAAATTGCAGAGGGCATACCAAGCTTTTCCTTTTACGACAGTTTTATTTATTTTAATTAGAACTTAGAAAGTGCTCGCACAGAGAGAAATACAAGAATATGTGCCCTGATTCCACACAAATACAAGGGTAAAGAAGCAGGTATTCCACACGCCCTTCCTTTCACACACTCTTAAGAGTTTTTGTGTATTGGAGTGTTGTATGTTGGGCTTAAAATTCTGCTGAGATTTCTGGTATGAATGCTTGGGGTATACAGCGTGAAGAGGGTGAAGAGAATTAAAAGAAAGCCAGGGAGGAGAGCTGAAAAGGTTTATAAGGTAAAAACAATGCACATTTTGACTTGAGGCCTAGCGGACAGAGAAGGGATGTACTGTCCTGAACTCTTCCTTATAGTGAAATAATTGTAACCAGACCCACAGAGCAGTTACCACGGGCCTTCTGCCAGGACTGTGCATGAAAATAGCTTTGTTATGTCTACATACACACAGACAATACACTCTGTCCTCTAGTCCTTCTCAAGTTCAAATTATGTAGAAGCCAATTTTTCCTGGACTCAACTTTGTACCTTAACTAATGGTTTCAAAAACTACGGCTTCCAGAGGTGTCTATTATGACTGGAAAAGCCCTGGTCAATGGCTCATTCACCTTGGATTATCTTGAAATGTAGCCAGTGTGTTCCAACTCCTTCTCTAGATGAGAAAACTAAGAAACATGTTGGATAGTTGAATTGCTCAGAGACTGAACTGAAGACAGAAAAGTTCTTAGGAGACTGTTACCTGCCTCTTTTTCCTTAGCTATATTTAAAAAAATGTATTAGTTACTAAAAACATTTTATTCTTATTACTATAATAATAAAGATTGCTTTTCCCAAAAAATAGTTGTCAGTCCTGTTGCAATTGCCAGACCTTTTCCTTGTATAGCTGATGAAGTATCATTTTCAAGTGTCAAATGTTGGAAGTGTCTCATGTTATAAATATCCAGTTTGTGCTGGAGCAAGGCAAGTAAACCATTTGGGAAACCAGTGTAGTAGTGCAGGAGAGATTAGGCTAGTCTGGTCAAGGTGATGGGAATGGAGACAGAGAGAAGTGGGTAGATTTGATGTATATTTTGTAGGTATAACCAACAGGTAATGAATTACATATGTGCCTTTGGGAAAAGGAAAAAAAAAAATCAAGATCTAGTTTCTTTGCCAAACTCAGGTGAATTGTGGTACCATCTATGGAAATAGATATCCTTTATTCTTCCCATGGGATTCTGGGGATTAGAAGCTGCATAAAAATCCAGTAGTACAAGAAAGTCTCTGGGCCTACAGATTTTGCAACAAGACCCGTAGCAAATTTCTCTGGCAATTACTGACTGTGCTCTGGTACACCAGCCTCCCCATCAGTTAATTAATCCGTGAAAGGTGCCGACCCAGAGATCATGATTGCTGTCAATGACTGAGACGGTTCCCATTTTAAAAAAGTAAAAGAAAACAGAGAATATTATTTACATTATGAATTGCTCATCTGCTTCTGTGTCTTTTAATTTAAACAGAGTGTTAGCAAATTAACCTTTACGCAGTTACCCGATAAGATTGCTTAGAAACTCCACTGATGTATTAGTGAGTTTACAAGAAATATGTGAAATTTAGTATTAAATTTAGTCTCTTGAGGGTTTGTGGATTTTACTCATTGCCAGGAAATTTTTGTTCTTGATAGTGCCTATGGTAACACCCCAAATACCATCAAATATAATTTTTCTTGCTAAGAAAAAGAGAAGATGACTTTTTTTAGGGTCCGTTAGTTGGACATCATAGCCTGCTACTTAATCACTTTAGTCAAAGCATATTAAAAGATTCATTGCATAATAATTCATTGGATGGCTTCATCAAATATCACTGTTTTGTATTTAAAATTCTCAGATTATATTCCTCTACTCTATATTGAAACACAATTCAAACTTAATCTGTTTATATGCCAAGTTTTCTTGGACTGAGTTTTGAATTGATCTAGCCTATGGCTACATTGTCTTGCCCTGTAATTTTTTACTTCCAGGACATTTTTGTCATATAAAAGTTAAAATTGTTTGGTGTCGTTTGCTCAGAAGAGCCTAATTGTTCCTAGTGGCACTGGAATCTAGTTTTTGTATTAACTGATTCCAGCATTCTTTTTTTCCTCTGTTTAAAAATTTATAATCATAATGCATTTTGCCATCACTAGGAGAGAAAAGTAAATTTAAGGAAAATAAAAATGACAGATTGAAAGCATGTCATTTTACTAACATGTAAGATTTTATTCATCCTGACATCAACAAATTGATTATGGCATCTGATGTGTTGAAAGCTCCAACCAACACGTTCATAGTGAAATAAACTGTAATACCTGCAATAGAACATGTGACACAAAAAGAAAGACATTGTATGTTTATAAGATTGCATTATTTCTTACCATCTTAGATTAAGTTTTCATTTCTCTATTCATAATTCTGAACCTTATTGAGTAACCACCTCACGTGTGACTAAGATGAAGTAAAAGTTTATGTTGTTTGCATATCACAGAAAAAGCAGTAAGTCTGTGACGCCTGGTTGTATCATTCCTATCAGTAAAGATTATAGTACATCAGACAGTGATATCCTGTTTGTGACCCAAAAGATTCTTCTTGCCATTGGTCCCCCTTGAGTGTGGAGATGTTGCATAGTGCAAAAAGATAAAATTAAGAGAGAAAACAGTGGAAAAAACAGCAGTCAACCTTCATTGAATGCTGGCTTTATGCCAAATACTGAGCTGAGTGTTACACTGGTAATCTCATTTTATCCTCAAAGCAGTGCTCTAAGGTAGGCATTATCAACATATCTCCTATGTGGAAAATGAGGGTTAGGAATTCACACAGGTGATAGGTGTGGTAGGTGGATTCAAGGTAATGTGACACCAGAATCCGCCATTCTACCACATCACCTTTCTGTGTTAAGTACTGTAACGGGACATGGTTAATTACAAATGGACACTATAAACTGTAAAGTGAATGAATGAGTAAATGGAGAGAAGGAACTTTCCCTACAGCTATTCAAAAGTATGGATAGGTATCTATTCCGGTATCTGTAGTTAGTGAGATATTGTTTAAACTCTAAATCTTGATTGATTCATTCAGGAAATATTTATTGAGTCATGCTTGTTATCATAATTTCTTTATTTTGAAACAAACTTTTTTTTCACATTTCTGAACCTGTAATACGTCTTACAAGTCATAGTTGCAATGTTTAGCTAGTTCGGTATGTGCCTGGCACTGTGCTAAGAACTAGAATACATCTATGAACAAAACATGCATGGTCCTCTCCAGAGCTGCCAGGAACAGTCAAGTAAGTTGAGCACAAATGTGTGTGAGCCCTTGAATTTGGCTCCAACAGAGCCTACATTTCAGTCAAGGGAGGTAGAGAATAAAGATAATTATATCTGGCGTGAAGGAAAAAATAGAAGAAAACATTATATTGTGCTAGTGGGATTGATGGTAGGGTGAAGAGTAGGAAAGGATGAATAACGGCAAATTCGGAAAAGAAGTGGCAAGGTCATCAAGGAGATGACAGCATTTTTGCTGCAACTGGAGTCATAAAAGTGATTCAACTTACAGTTGGTTTTGTGAGTTTTAACTGAGTTATTGCTTTCTGGCAACGTTAAGCACATCTTACCTTTTTCATCTAATAGAGCTTGCAGTCACAACCAAGCCTTAATAGAAGGCCAAATGATAAAGAGGAATACCTGAATGATCCATAATTTTTATATTCCTATAACAAATTTAGAAAACTGCCTGTATATGATTGAAAACAGGTTGACAACTGGCATCACTTCACAGATGAAAATTGTTCATCTAGTCAGCAAGAATGCAGTTACATAGTCTTCAGTGAGCACTCGAATTTATTTGAAAATCTTGGTACACAACCGGGGAATGTTGGTGCGAAGGAAGAGAATTCTAGTGAGATTTAAAATAGGGAGGTGAGGGTCTCTCAAGGGCTCTCAGCAGAGTCTGCTTGTTATTTAGCTATTGGAAACCTTTAAAACAACTTGAAAGAATGTTGCAGCGAGCTTCCTGGAGAGAGTGTGATACAGGAGTGATCGTATTCGTCATGCTGAATTTTTGTTCGTTGCTCTGAATTTAGGTGCCATTGGAATTGACATTTGATAGCCTCATTTTCCATAGCAGATGTATTCAATTGTATAATTTTCAGTGTACTAAAACTCTCAAGCGTTTGGGATCCCATACCTGGAATATAAAGCAATTGTTGTCAGTTTGTCTGAAGAATCATAACATTGGAAGATTGCCCAGAAACCATCTGGTCTGTAAGATGCTATTCAGTGAGAGCTCAGGGGTCACCAGGCAAAGGTGAATAACAACAGCAATGTAGGTTATTTTTAAAACAAAGGTGTATTTTTTAATTTTAAAAAAGGAATTTTTAAAGTGACTCATTCTGATTATATATACTATTTTCGCATAACATTTTCCTACTTGTAGGAAATGATGCTATCCTTACTTAGCAATGAAAGTGATGAGTCTCACGTTGATTCCCAAGTTGAAAAACAATGTTCCAGTCTTTGAAATACAAAAGATTGAGAGCCTTTTTCATCAAAGTGGTGCTTGCAAGCATTCTACTAATTTCATTTGCCACTAATATCTTAGAAGCAAATAAATATTTATTTAATACTGATAGATTCCAGGAAGAGCAATCCCATGATGATGATAATATATTATTAGCAATAGAACCATTTTTAATATTTAGGTATTTATTTATATAATATATTATTTTGATGATAATATAATCTTCAAATTAATTAATATAAGTATTATCAAAATACATTTTATAAAATATATATATAAATCATGCAGAATGTAAATCAAATATCTCCCTACACAGCCAACTTTAAGCATGTTTTAAGCTTTTAGTGTAACTCCTAATGCTATGATGCTAGTTCCAAATATTCTTAATATATGCATCATGTTTACTATAAAAATACTGCATACTTTGTCTTCAGTCTGCATTTTGCCTTCCTTTCAGATCATGTTGTTTGTTTTGTTATTCCCCTCCCATTTGTTTTTTTAAACCAACCTTTTTTTAACCAAACAATGTTTTTCTAACCTGCAGTCAAGCAAGATTAGATTAAAGAAGGTTTCAGGTTTTTGTAGGTGCTGTCTCCATTCAGTTCTTGGAAATGAGATGCTGAGACATTTTTGAATTGTAAGGACTGGTATTCAAATTGAATTTGAAAAGTGTATTTCAAAGTCACTCGAAAAGATAATAATGCTTTGAATCCTCTACTAATCACCTAATACTCTTTCATGTTCGTATTTGTCTTACCTGCATATACCCAACATATTACCTTTTGGCCATAGTTATAGCAAGTAATTTTTTAATTTTTCACTTGCTTTTAGGTATTGTTTATATTGTTTTGAAATAGGGAATTTTTAAATGTATTTTAAAAGTATTATTTAGTCAAATACATGTGTTCTTTATGAAATCTTCAATTAGATAGGCATACCTGATCTTTTTGTACCTCCTAGAGAATTTTACGTATGCTGATGAAGCTATGTATGTTTCACCCTAAATGAGTCCAGATTTACATGTGGCAAGGAATTTCCTGTACCTTCGGGGAATTCATGGACCCCAGATTAAAAAGCCTCAGGCTAGGAAGTTCTTTCCTATTTCAAAGTTTATTAATGAGTGACATTTTAACGTAGTGTTTTCTTTATTTTTTGAGTTTTAATTTTAATATTTTGTAAGTACATAGTATGTGTATATATTTAGGGGGTACATGAGGTGCTTTGATACAGGCATGAAATGTGCAATGATCACATCATGGAGAATGGGATATCCGTGACACAAGCATTTATCCTTTAAGTTAGAAACAATCCAATCACTCTTTTAGTTATTTTTAAATGTACAATTAAGTTATCATTGACTACAGTCACCCTGTTGTGCCATCATTTAGTAGGTCTTATTCATTTTTTCTAACTATTATTTTTGACCACCCCTAACCTTTCCTACCTCCCCCCAGCACTCCCCATCACCACCCTTCTCAGCCTCTGGTAACCATTCTTCTACTTTCTATATCCGTAAGTTCACTGGTTTTAATTTTTAGATACCACAAATCAGTGACAATATGTGATGCTGCTTTCTTGTTTTATTTGTCATCATTAAAGTTTAACCAACTAGAGTTTATTTTGTTGTCCAGTATGAGGATCTAAATTGAGTTTTTATAGGGATCCTATTTGTCCAATGTCATTTGTTAAGTAATCTATCTCCTCCAAAAGCAGTTTGTTTTGTATTCTTTTACGTTGTTGCATATATGAAGATCTCCTTTAGTATTTTCTGTTCTATCATTCTACCAAATCTTCAAACATTACAGAATCACTTCATATCTTAAACATTTTCTTAAACATTCTTATTCATTCATTTTCCCAGATAAAATTTAGAACCAGTCTTTTGAGTTCCAAAAACAATCCCAGTGGCAATTTATAACAATTGTGTAAATCTTGGCTGCTTTACAAGTATTCCCAATCAAGAAAATCGTTATACATTGTTTAGATCTTCTTTTTATTGGCATATTAATGTATCAGACTTGTCCTTAGTTTCATAGGTTTTCCGGCGTATTTTTTGGAATAGCAAATATTTGTTTGTTTTGCTATTGCTATTATTTCTTTAACTGATTATTACTTATCTGTAACAGAGGCATTATTTTGTATGTTTTCTTATCTCTAGGTCCTTTAACTCACATTATATCTTGTTTGTTTTTTTTAGAATATATTCATAGCATCTGATGATAGTAATACTTGTCTGTGTTTTAAGAATTTTTCATATTTGTTCTTATTGGATAGTGGTACAGATTAGTCATTATAAGTTGAGATTTTGGAGTCAAGCTAACTTCAGTTCCAATCCTGCCTCTACTATTATTTCCTGGATAGACTTGAGCAAGTGGAAGTCGTATTTCTTAACCTTGTTTAGTTGCAGTTTTTTCATCTGAAATTTGGGTCAATAACTCAGAATCACAGGATTGTTGCTAGCAAAAAATGAACTTAGGTATATGGAAAGTACTAAAAATAAGGAAGCTGATATCATCACAATATTACTTCGATTGCATTAACCCTTCAAAAAATGGTAAATATTATGAGATAGTAAGCATTCACATTTAGATCCTGATTTTCTATTGATTCCTTTTTTTTTTTTTTACCTTCTATTTCACTTTTTGTCAATGTTTGTGTTTCTTTTAGATGTTCTTCATAATGCCTATGCAGCATTTTTGGTTTTATATTATCATTAGGAATGAGATTTGGGTGTTTCCGTATCTGTTGAGATGAATATATAGTTTCTCATACTAGATTTGTTGATATGATTTATTAGAATAATACATTGTTAATATTATTCCCTGCTTATATTTATGAATCAGATTTAGTTATTTAATATGCTATTGGTTTAATTTTA
Organism: Rhinopithecus bieti; assembly: GCF_001698545.2. Classification (NCBI taxonomy): domain Eukaryota; kingdom Metazoa; phylum Chordata; class Mammalia; order Primates; family Cercopithecidae; genus Rhinopithecus; species Rhinopithecus bieti. Next base: position 1,394,996 of record NW_016810765.1, read on the forward strand.
GCATATTTTATGTCTTTGAGTTTATTTTTCTGAGATTTTCTTTTACTACATAATGTATGTGTATATATGTGTGTTCTATGCTATTATTACGGCAACTAGCTAACATTAGTTGTGTACCTACGGCAGATAAATAGCATTTTCTAAAGTATATTTTTGGTATATTTCATGTAATTCTTATCTATAAGGTAACACGGATAGTAAACGGAGAGTCAAGCTTTTAACTCACGTTTTTTTAAACCCATGTTGGTTTGACCTTGAAACTGGCCTCTGTCTCTGCAAGTTTTTGGTATCAGATGATGTTAAATTCACAAAATAAATTATGGAATTTTGCAATTTGTATTTTCTCTCCAGAGACCCTTGGGATCAGAGTTCTTGCATGTTTGAAGGAAACCATCTGGCCTCAAAGCCATTTTTAGAAGTAACCCCAGTATTTTCTAATACTATAAACATCTCTTGTATTGGTTTTTATGACTGCCTTAATATTTAGAATTTATTAGTGTTTTCTTCTTATTTTCTCGATTAGTTTTTTTGTTACTGTTTTTCAAAGGTCCAGTTTTGAGATTTCTTTATCAGTAATTTTTTTTCCATTTTCTTTCTTTCTTTTACACTTTCTTTCCTGTTTTCCTCTTCATTCTTTTATGAATCTTATTGGCTGAATCATTGTTCATTTATTTTCCTTTTATATTAATAAAACTTTTAAAGATGTGAATTTATCTCTGAACACACTTTTGAGAGACTGTCATTCTCTAATGATATTTTCACTTCCTGTTTGATAGAATGACAATTGAGTAAAGTACTGTTAAGTGTTAAACAAACTTTGTCACTATTGAGATTTGACCTTTTTTTCACTACATTGTGGTCAGATAATAGGGTTAGATGATAACAACACCAGTGTTTTGTGAGGTATTGTTTTCGCTTAGGGCAATTGGTGAAATTTCCTTTTGGCCCAATGTAACTTCAACTTTTCATTACAAGCTCTTAAGTTGATCTGTGAAGTCTTAAAAAAAAATGACTCTTGGTTGGGTGCGGTGGCTCACGCCTGTAATCCCAGCACTTTGGGAGGCCGAGGCGGGGGGATCACAGGGTCAGGAGATCAAGACCATCCTGGCTAAGAGTGAAACCCCGTCTCTACTAAAAATACAAAACAACTAGCCGGGCATGGTGGCGAGCGCCTGTAGTCCCAGATCCTCGGGAGGTTGAGGCAGGAGAATGGCGTGAACCCAGGAGGTGGAGCTCGCAGTGAGCCGAGATCGCTCCAGTGCACTCCAGCCTGGGCGACAGAGCCAGACTCTGTCCCAAAAAAAAGAAAGACTCTTTATAGGACATATATTTCAATATTATTAAATTTTATCTATAAAGTAAACAAATCCTGTATGTTTTTCTCCTGACATAAATGGATTAAATTTATCTGAACATTACTGTGCTTCCATCAGTTACTTATTTTTTCTCTTTTTTTTTTTTTTTCTTTTTATTGAAACAAAGTTTTGCTCTCATTGCTTAGGCTGGAGTGTAGTGGTGCGATCTCGGCTCACTACAACCTCCAATCTTCACCTCCCAGATTCAGGCTTTTCTCCTGCCTCAGCCTCCCGAGTCACTGGGATTACAGGCGCCCGCCACTATGCCTGGCTATTTTTATTATTATTATTATTTTTAGTAGAGATAGGGTTTCATCATGTTGGCCAGGCTGTTTTCAAACTCCTGACCTCAAGTGACCCTCCCACTACGAAGGCCTCTCAAAGTGCTGGGATTACAGGCATGAGCCACTGCGCCCCGCCTACTTCTTTTTTCTTAAAGTCTTTGATTCATCCATTTTGATGTGCAAATATCATGCTGTTACATCTTTTACTTTGTCTTTCAAGTAAATTCAACTTTTTGTCCTTTTAAGTGTTTTTTATCTAAAATGTTACATTGTTTGCAATGAATTCTCCCATTCGTGAATCTTTGTATGTGTTTTGTGCAGGGGACAAAATCTATGTCTATTGTTTAATTTTTAGTTTTCATGTTTTATACATAGTTGTAAATAAAGCCATATTTTGAAATCAGTGTGTTTTGTAATAGAAGAGATACCACCTTTGACTCCTTGCTATATAAACATGGCTTACATTTACCGCCCTTCTACTTACTTCCCTATCTTTAATACCATAATTTGGATTTTTGCCAAAGACCATTTTTGTTAATTTATTTCTTAGTATTTTTTATTCCCAGAAGAATTCTTTTAAAACAATTATTAAGTCTCAATTCTGTTCAGTTTATTTTGGAGTCATTATTAGGTCTTTTCTAATAACAACTATATATTCTACAGTTTTAAATTTTGAGTTATTCATAAATCGAAATAAATCTTAAATTATTTACTTATTTTATTTTGATCTTCAGAGTCTGTATTTGTCGACGGGCAACTTAGTCAGTTTTCTCAATCCTGCGAATGTGTCTTCTGTATTCACTCATGAAGGACGACAAGGCTAGTGTAAAATTCTTGGGTTTATTTCTTTTAAATTACTTTAACTGTTCTATTATTATCTTTTAAAATTAGCTTTGCAGAGAAAATCTTAAACTAGGAGTCCTGTTTTGCTTAGTTTTAGGATTTTGTTTTTCATTTGTATTGTAATGAAAACGTATATATTTTAGGACTAGTCTAGGGGATGCAACTCTTTTCATTAATATATCCTGGAAAACATTAAGTATTTTTAGCCCACCTTGAACATTTTTAATCAAATGTGACTTTGATTAGTGGCGAAGATCACCACAGAGCTTCAGAGCCTGCGTCCTGAAGTATGAAACCTTCCTTCCAATTCCTGTTCTGCTTCCTACTAGTTACACGGCTTTGAGAAAGAAAGTTAACCTTTCTAGGCCTTAGTTTCCTTATCTGTAAAAGGGGAATAACAATGCTGTTTATCTCATGGGGTTGTGTGTTCATTAAGTGAAGTTATATACCTAAAGCACCCAGTAGAGCATCTGGTAAATAGGAAAGACTCAGTAATTGTTAGTCCTGAGAGCAAGGTATAGCTAATATTCTGAAGCCAGATTTGTTTCCTCTCCCCCAAATCCATCATCTTGTCTTCCTTGTCATCTCTTTCCTTAAAAAATATGCAAGAAGTGGCTGGGTGCAGTGGCTCATGCCTGTAATCCTGGCACTTTGGAAGACCGAGGCAGGCGGATCACGAGGTCAGGAGATCGCTGTCATACCAGCCAACATGGTGAAACCCCGTCAAAATACAAAAAATTAGCCGGGCATGGTGGCGTGGGCCTGTAGACCCAGCTACTTGGGAGGCTGAGGCAGGGGAATCGCTTGAACCAGGGAGGTGGAGGTTGCCGTGAGCCGAGATTCGTGCTGCTGCACTCCATCCTGGTGGCAGAGCAAGACTCCATCTTTAAAAAAAAAAAAAAAAAAAAAAGCAAGAAGTCCTCAGATTTGTATTCCACATCATTAACTCAGCTTTCCATGATATCAATTCCACCTATCCATGTCAATTTACTCTTTCCTATGCATCCTTTGCTTTTGCTAATACAACTTCATACTCCTCATAATCTTCCTTACTCTCACTCAGTTTGCTTTATTACTTGGTTGATTCCTTTTCCCTACACTGTGTTTTCCATCAGCTCCATATTATTGTTATTCTTCTAGTCTGGACTCTTCTCTTTTTTCTCACCACTTCGTTTTCCTTTCCCTGTACTCTTCTCTTACATTTCTTTTTCCTTCTTTTCTTTTTCCTTTCTTTGTTTCCATTCTTTCCTTTTACAAAAAAAAATTATTCATTCTCAATTTAAAAAAAAAACTGCTACAGAAAGGCTGTGGCTCTGTCCTTGCTCTGCTTAGCCTCCAAGCACAGACCTACTCAAATCTGCCATTGAAGGATGGGATGAGGAGCAAATCTCCCTGTCCAATTCTGAGATTCTAGCAGAGATCCCTCTGAAGTGAGAGGATCATTTCCTACCCCTTCTGACAAAACTAGAGGCTGAACGGCCAGTCCCTACAAGCACCATTAACCTGACTCTTTCCATCATGCCCCCCTTTAGTCTGAGACAGTGCAGGTGGCGAGGGTCAGAGCTGAGGCTCTAAAATCAGGCTGCCTGGGCCAGTCTCAACTGTGGCTAATTGTATGACTTTGAGGAAGATCATTAAACTTCCTCTGCTTTGATGTTTTTATTTTGTAAGTGAAAGTAATAACAGTATTTGTCTCACAGGACTGTCATGAAGAATAGATGAAATAATGAATGTAGAATTCTCTTGATAGTGTGTGTGCCTGGCCCACAGTAAGCCTTCAATACATGCCGTCTACTACGCCATACTTTTGGAGATACATCTTTTAGGAAATGTCTTCAGTAGTAAGAAAGAGGGTTGAAAAAGAAAAAGTCCACGAGTTAGCAGTCAAGATGTTGACTCAAGGCTACCAAGCTCAAACTATCAAGGCCAAGGTCTATGTGGGGTTTTTTGTTATTCTTTTCTGAATGGTTGCTGCAGCTCCAATCATCATATCAACATTCCAAATAAAAGGAGAAAGGAAAAAATGATGCAGGACTAGCAATCCTTATAGCAGGAAAGCAAAGCTTTCTCAGAAATGCCCGGTAGACTTTTGCTTTATTAGTCAGAACTCTGTCTCCTGGGTACCCTTCACTATCAGGGATTCTGGAAAGATACCATTTTGGCATCCCAAGATATATAATAGAGGGAGACAATGAAAAGAAAGTTAAAATTATTTTCCTCATAGTCACATTAGCTCATAAGGTTTTTTGAAATGCTTCCAAAATTTCTGAAATAGATTTCTGTTAGTCTTTGTTGATCTTTTCCTGTGCGTGTGTGTGTGTGTGTGTGTGTGTGTGTGTGTGTGTGGTATGTAATTTTTAAAATATTTTTTGTTCCTATCAATGATGTCTAATAATTAGAAAGACTGCTAGGAAATGATACACTAAACCGGGAGTTTCTAAGATAGGCATAATAATTCAGCCATTAAAAAATGAAATAGGCTGTGTGCAGTGGCTCACACCTATAATCCCAGCACTTTGGGAGGCTGAGGCAGGCGGATCACCTGACGTCGGGAGTTCGAGACCAGCTTGACCAATGTGGAGAGACCCCGTCTCTACTAAAAATACAAAATTAGCCAGTCATGGTGGCACATGCCTGTTAATCCCAGCTACTCAGGAGGCTGCGGCAGGAGAATTGCTTAAAACCAGAAGGCAGAGGTTGCGGTGAGCTGAGATCATGCCATTGTACTCCAGTCTAGGCAATAAGAGCAAAACTCCGTCTCAAAACAAACAAACAAAAAAAGAAATCATGTGTTTTGTAGCAATATGGATGGACTAGAGACTGTTATCTTAAGTGAAACAAGTTAGACACAGAGAGACAAAATACTGCATGTTCGCACTTAAAAGTGAGAGCTAAATAATGTATGCATATGGATGTTGAGTATGGGATGATGGACAATGGAGAATGAGAAGTGGGAGGTGGTGGGAGGGGGTTAGATGATGAGAGATTACCTAAGGGGTACAGCATACATTGTTTGGGTGATCGATTCCCTAAAAGCCTTGATTTCATGACTATGTAATATGTGCATGTAACAAAATTACACTTGTACCCCGTAAGTGTATACAAATTTTTTTAAATAGGCATAATAATATTTACTTCAAATTCTAGAAGCCAAAATTCTTATTTTCATTAAAGTTGACAGTGAAAGCTGATCATTGAAAAGCCTCATTTTGAAATATACTTCAATAAACATCAAGAGAAGCATCATTTTAGTTCTTTTACTTAACAGGAAAAAATGGGAGAAAAAGGCTATAAAGTAATTTAGAATCATAATAATAATGGCAGTGCAACCAATGATTTCTGTTGCCTCTCCAAGGGTTTAACTACTGGCTTTTGAGGTGAAAACTCTGCAAATCTCTGAACTATGTAGAACAGTATCAAAAGCACTTCAGTCTGGCAATTTGGCTAGGCAAATAAGTATACTTGTCCTCATTCTAACATTTGATATTCTAAAGCACTCTCATATCAAACCAAAGAACATCTCACAATCCTCCACAATTACATCAATGGCTAACTATTAAGAGAGAAGATTTCCCACACATAGAGTGGATTTATTAACAGTCCTAGTGGATCCAAAAAGTTCATTCCCCAGCCAATTTAATTGCCACCTACACTATAGGCTTGTGAAAACCAGATCTTTTTGACAGATCTTAGTAGCATTGTTGTTTCACTAAGCAGAAATATACTAAGGTGTTAAAAATGCTGTTTTGTTCATCTGTTAGTGAAAGCAAAAAACATATTGCTAAAGTTTAGGAACATTGCAGAAAACTTAGCCTAATTATATACAGATTCATCAAATGCTGGTGTAAATTCAGCAAAAGTAGTCCTTCTGAGTTATAATGGTACAGTAGGTTCTTAATCTCAGTAAATCATCATGGCGCTTGTCTTTGGTAGCCTATCATATGCCAAGCTCTTTATTTCCATTACCTCAAATTCTTGCAACAATCTTGTGGAGTCAGCGCTATTTTCTCCACATTGCGGCTGAGGAAACAGAGACCTCGAGAGGTTCAGTAAATTGCCCGGTGTTACAGAACTATCAGGTAGGAGGTCATGATTCACCCTAGGTCTCCCTGACTGTGATGTGTAATTTCCACCATTCTCATGTGATTAGAGGCTGTAGAACGCAAAACAACATTTTTTTTTTATTATTTTGAATGAGAAATAGAAATGAGGGGGGTAACCATGTCTTCCTGCAGGACTTAGTCTGTGAGCCTAGAACTGCATAATTTATCATGCTAAGTCGTGGGACAGCCCACAGAATGAGCAGAAAAGGGAGAGTGAGCAAGAGTTTCTCACAGGTTGAGGGGGATACGTTTAGGAACACTGACATTGTCACATGTTGCCTACTCTGAAGAGTTTTCAAGCTTGGGGTAAAAACAAAGAGCAGAACTAGATTCTGGGTTATGGGTTTGAATAAAAAGAGGCCTTAAGGATTATATTCAGGGCACAATTGTTGGAGGGAGTTAAGTGTAAAGGGAGACCTGGTGGAAAGCTTCATAATTGCGATTTGATTTCAATGCTTGTGATCTCAAATGACTGACCCTTCCTCAAGTTCTATTTTCTAAGAGCTTATGTAGCAAAGTATTTCAAGGAAATGATTATTGAGCTTGCAAACAACATATTATATTTTCATAGGGCCTGCATAAAACATAATTTTTGTCTTTTAGATGCAAGAAGTATTTGCAGTGATGAGCCAGGATTTCTAAGGAAAAGAAGCTACTTCAGCTTCAATGACAAGATTTTTCTTTATAAATTAGGGGCTATCTTTTCTTAAGTGTGTTCAGAATCCAAATTTACCTTTGGTTTAGAGTAAATCCAGGGGATTCGAATATTTTCACAATAAAACTTTGCATGGTCCTGAACCAATTTTTTCTTTTCTTTCATTTTTTCCACTTTGGTTCAGGTGTGGAGGAATCATAAGTGGGTATTTGGGTAATACCAATACAACTCACATTTCTAAATCTTGAGGCATTATTAGCTGTATTTTCCAATACTGCAAACCAATTTTAGGCCTGAAACTTTTGAATTATTGTAGAATACAAAACAAAACAAAGCAAAACAAATGCACCCCCAGTGGTGGATACTCCTGCTCGCAGTGGGACTGACAATCTGATGATCCTTTCGGGCTCTTCATTACCTAACAAAAGAAGATTGTTTTTCTTTGTAGGAAGGTCGGTATTTTATTCTTGAATTACCACTTTCATACACTAGCTGCAATCAGAGTAATGTTTTTACCGATCTCAGCAGGCTTTAAATACTTTCTGCCTCATCTTTGTGTCTCCAGCTCACAGATTCATTGTGAAATGAATCTGTTCCCATAACTGCCGATTTCTTTTAACATCAGTACAGTGACATTAATTTTCTGTTTCTATATCTATTTTACATAATCTTACAAAAGTGTTTTTATTTTGCATTGAAGGAGACTACTTTCATCTTGGATTGGTTTTGAACATTTAGGAAGTTGGATATTTGTGATGCAGTTTTCCCATTGATCTGGGCCTCATCATTTCATTAGACAGAATCACTCTTGTATTTTAGGATTGCTCTTTTAGGAAACAGTTTCATTATCTGGACTAGCTGTTGCTCCTCTTATTGATAAATTCTCTTTCTGTAATAAGATATGTATCTGTTGTCTTTTTTATCAGCTGCCCCTAAATGACAATGAGGATGTATTTGGGTGGTGGGTTGAGCGGGAGGTTGGTTATCTTTTCCTCCTTAATAAGTGCAGGTGAGTCAGTCACCCAAGATTTCAAATTGGTCCTTATTTTTAAAGACCAGCAGATACAGATATATATATATTTTTTGAAACGGAGTCTCGCTCTGTCGCCCAGGCTGGAGTGCAGTGGCCGTATCTCAGCTCACTGCAAGCTCTGCCTCCCGGGTTTACGCCATTCTCCTGCCTCAGCCTCCCGAGTAGCTGGGACTACAGGCGCCCGCCACCTCGCCCGGCTAGTTTTTTGTATTTTTTAGTAAAGACGGGGTTTCATTGTGTTAGCCAGGATGATCTTGATCTCCTGACCTCGTGATCCGCCCGTCTCAGCTTAGCACTCACACATGAATTTCCCAGAATTATCTGGGAAAAACTTTTGGTGAAGCTTTTTTTTTTTCAGTTGAAGTACTGGCAGTTGCACTTAGCCCAACAAAAAGCACTACACAAAATGTCTCTCTTGGGAGATGTCCTGCTTCTTCTAAACGTTGTGTTGGGCCTGTGAAATACTCGGAACTACTCAGAGTGGAAATGTAATGCAAACACTGGGTAGTGATAGTGTCATTAATTATGCTGTTTTTGCAGCTGAAAACTAGAAAACTAGAAGTGTTTAAGGTGAGGTTCAGCTGAGGTTCATTGAACAGAGAAGGGTCACATAGCCTGGCTGTGAACCACATCCAAGTGTGGCCATGGCAGGCAAGATGACAAGTTCATAACAATAATGGTATGCAATAATATACTGATGTTATGACACACAGCATACATGTAAACTATTATAAAAATCATGTGATTTTTCTGGTGTGTTATTTTTCTGTTTACCTTTGAAAGAATGGGTAAAAGTTAGGCCTTTGGAACCTGCAGGACAAATTAAGACTCAGGAATCTTCTGAATGCTATGGTAAACAAAAATCAACAGAGTCGAGAAAGAATGTGTGTACAAAGTGTGTGTAACCATGAGGACGCGATGTGCCATACTTGGCTTTTTGATCCAGTTGTCAAAGAACTTCCTGACAGATAGATGTGTGTGTGTCTCTGCTTCACCTTTGTGTATCCATTAGGAAATAGTGTTATCTGGTGATTGATAGCATAAGTTATATAGCCAAGTCCAGCTGGCTTGAATTCTAGTTCTACTTACTACCTGTGTATTTGAGTTACTGTGTGTAACTCAAAGCCTCAGTTTTGTTGTCTGTGAAACAGGAATAAGAATGTTACCCACATCATATGATTTTCAATATCATGCAACAGTGATGCATTTGAGGGGTGTGTAGCATAACTACATGTGATTTATTATAGGGCGGTGGTCACGAGACTCAGGATTGGGAGATGTTCTTTTCTCCAGGTGGGTTAGACTTTTGATCTGTCAATAGTTGCTTGCTTCAAATCTCTTGTTGCACAAGTCTGTCTATTCTTGGAGATCAGAGAGGTCTCGGTTTTCAGAGGCCATTGGAGTTTGGGTCCAAGATACTTGGCAAAGAGGAATAGGTATTAGGGAGTCCTAAATTATGGTTGTGGACTTCTGAGTTCCCTGCAGAGAGCACTCAGCCTTCTCTCTCTGCATTTACTTTATAAATGGTTTACGAGATCTCTAATAGTTTGCCTTAGTCTTTACTTCTGCATCATCCTTGTGAGTATAAATACAAATGAAAAGTAAGATGTAGGCCAGGCGCGGTGGCTCAAGCCTGTAATCCCAGCACTTTGGGAGGCCAAGACGGGCAGATCACGAGGTCAGGAGATCGAGACCATCCTGGCGAACACAGTGAAACCCTGTCTCTACTAAAAAAAATACAAAAAAACTAGTCAGGCGAGGTGGCGGACGCCTGTAATCCCAGCTACTTGGGAGGCTGAGGCAGGATAATGACGTAAACCCAGGAGGCGTAGCTTGCAGTGAGCTGAGATCCGGCCACTGCACTCCAGCCTGGGCGACAGCAAGACTCCGTCTCAAAAAAAAAAAGAAAAGTAAGATGTGATTCAGACGTATCCATAAACAAGAGTCGTCTCTGGATTCTAGCAATAAATAAACCATAATGTCCAGCAAAATTAACCTATGGCTGTTTCTCGTGCTAATTATCTTCCCACAGATAGAAACACTACTGATTCCAGGTCCACTGGTTTTTCAATTTGTCTTCCTTACTTTATTTTGGTAAAATTCAGGAAATTTTCAAATTAGATCATTTCTGAAGTTGTGCATTACCAAATATCAGAGTAAAACCATCCAAACACGTTCTCTTTCCATGTGTAGTTCCAGTTTCCTGAAGCTAATTTCTTCCTTCTGATGACAAGCACTCCAAGAACTAGGTTTTGCTACTCAGCATGAGAACAAGTAACTCTTATTTCTTCAGTCTGAGTTTGAATGCAGGAGGCTTCCTGAATCTGCCAGAATACAGGTGCTTAAGGTATAAGATCAATATAAATGTTCCCTGTTCTATCACGAAAATTAAATGTTTAGTGCTAAGGTTAACTAGGGAAAACGTAGATCTCCCAATGATCAGAATTTCTTGCTTGATATATCTGAAGGAATCTTGCCCTGGTGACAGGTAACATGAGACACTGACTTCTTTTCTTATTTTCTCCTCCCTAAAGGAGAGTTAAGTTTAAGGAGTTAAAACGTGGAAGTTCTAACTATGTGTCAAATGTTATTTTACAATTACTAGGTTGATGTAGATATTTTCATCAAATCCAAGTGTACTCTTTGGTGTCTCACTGTTTACTCATGACAAAATAAAAACATATATGTTCATTTGGGAGGATTCTGCTTTACCATAAATAAGTGGCTAGAATGTCTTTCTGGACCAAGCTTTCTTGTCATTTTTGCCCTTCACCCTAATAACTAGGACATACCATCTTAGCAGAGCTAGAACATCTTATGTTGAGACTGGCATTCAAGATTATCCCTTGACTTGCTTTCTGATTTCCCTGACAGTAGTGCATTGAGTCTACTGAATGATCATGTGAATGAATTTAGTGTTAGTCAGCAAAGGGTCAAATCATGCAATTTGTTTTAGAAGCAAAACATCCTGCCCCCTGGATTCCACCAAACAGCCTCCCTCCCTTTCTTGAAAGTTTCTTGCTTTATCAGGTTCTGAAATTGATTCCTAACAAGTGCTGTAACCTAAGAAAACAAGAATAATTCTGTTTTCATCGTTCTCATATTTTTAAAGTTTATGTAGTTGGGATTTAATTTCCACAATAAAAGTTCTTTTGTTAATATAACTTTACCAAGTAGTCTAGATCCAGTCTTACCCACTTGGGAAACTTTTAAAATGGCAGGACTCAGTCTTCTTTTATTTTTAATCTGAGACCATAACAGAAAAAGTGTCAGAACACAATAGTACTTTTCTTTCCCCATTTCTTTCATATTCAAGCCACCAAATAAGATCTGTGGCTGCAAATTTTGGCAAAATGCTTTGCAATCTACCACTTCTTAATGGCTTATTATGCACCAGGCACAAGGTTAAGTACTTGGCATTATTTTAACTGATTCAATCAGTATAACGATATAAAGCAGATACTAGCATCCATGTTCTAAGTGGGTATACTAAGACTTTGAGAGGTTAATTTCACATAGATAGAAAATGAGGGAGTCAGAATCTGATGACTAGACCCCTTCTTACTAGAAGGGCCGCCGTGAACACCCTAAAAACATAGATGTGGTGAGTATGATGGGGGAAAAAATGTAGTATAAAGTGAAGAAACATACAGCCCCTATCATGAAAAATTAGGCACAATTAAGATACTAAGTTCTCCCTCTGCCTGAAAGACCCCAATATCCATACACCTATAAAAGAGAGTACAAAAAGACTACCTCAAGGCCCATCACACCTCAAGGCAGGTAGTGAGTAATTTTCTCCTCTTCCCTTAATCTTCTCTCCCATCCTTTGCAAATATTACTGCTGAAGTGAAGGTGGCTGGTGAGAAATAAATAAAATGGCTGCACACGCTGCTTGAAAATTGTCATATTTCTTAGTTAAGGAAAAGATCAGCACACCTCAGAATTCAAGACTGAATCAAATAAGTATCCTGATTAGAATTGCATGCATGCCCTGAGTCAAATGCCTTCGAGTATATACATAGTCAATGAAAGGGAATAAAAGTCTGTGTGTATGCGCTTGGATTTGTTTTCTGTGTGATTACGATTAGCATTGCAGTTCTCCAATGAAAGTATCTCCTGCTCAGTAGTCTCTTTTGTGTTCTTCAGTGCTAGTAGTCATAAGAACTAGGTATCTAATAACACAGTATAACAACTACCCATTGCAAATTAAGAATACCCTTATAACTGTCTGTGCCTTGGAGCCCAGCTTTGGGTTCTGTACCATATTCTCTTCCTTAAAAATGCTGACAATTGGGATGCTGTTTCGTTGAGATTTTTCCATATCCCACATATGTATGCATAGAAGGTTCAACATTGCTGAGTTCTTTTGGTTAATTGCAACTCAGTTACCGAACTATTCAATGATTAAAGAAGAAATGTTCCAGAGGCCTTCTGTTTTGATTCTAGCTTACTGTAATCTTCTAATGATGCCAGCTTTTATACAAAGGACGACAGCACCATAGTGGGCAGCCATTTTGTTGAGGAAACTGGAAACGCTCACCCTTTTAAAAACCTAAGCTACCCTGACTACAGTCTTATTATTTCTTCAGTTTAAGGTTACATTTTCTGCCTCCCACAGACTAATGTCACTTCTCCATGTTGAGAACAAGAGCGACATTTGGCATTTGGTTATCCCAAACCCAAATCTCTGACCCTTTGTTTTTAGTACTTTGCCATTTTGATTTTGCTTTTTTAATTTGCTTGTGACTCTCTGCTTCCCCCATCTTTTTTTTTTTTTGGTACAATGATTCTTACCTTGTCTTTCCCCAGTCCGTTTCTGACCTGGAGAGACGTACAGCATGTTATTGTCAGGACTTCCCGTGCGGGACATTTGAACGCTAATGACTGGAAAACCAATGCTGCTGGTTTTAAGGGTGAGAACTTCTTTCATATTCTGTCACAGGCAAAATATTTTTATTTTTCCCCCATTTTAAACGGAGAGCAGGAAATAGAACCCCTCAAACAAAACTTTAAATTTTGTGCTGACACACAAAGAGCTTGATCTTTTAGTAAATAAAAGGCAGGTTGATTTTTTTAAGTTAAAACTACACAGATAAGTGAGATTTCTTTGGCTTCCCACATCATAGGTCAATTTTTTTTAAAAGATCAACCAACTCCCATGTATAGTCGACCTATGGGACCCCTGATTAGTTTACTATTTGCTGTCATTGAGTATCTAAGTGATATTTATAATAATGTATTTTAAAATTCCTCACCTTCTATAGGACTACTTCCACTTCAATAATAACTGATATATATTGTTCACTTTAGTGTAGCACTGTTAGTTGCTAAGGCCACGCATTCTACAAATTTTGCTTTTGTTTGTTTTAAATTTTCCACAAAGAAAAACAGGTAATAATTCTAAGAAATGTTAATTTATATAAACTAAAAATTCTGATGAAGCTTTATAATGTCCAGTCCTTATGCAATTGTGCACAGTATGTAACAAATACTGAAGATTTTCCCATGGCTAATACGGATCATAGTTCCCAAAGTCTTGTTAACAGTAGCTATTCTATTTATTGTCATAGGTAATATATGTTATAATACAAATAAAATGGCCATATAAAACATATATCCTAAAGTTTAGTATATTTACTCAAGTTGTAAGTGACCTAAAAGTTTTAATTCATTAATCTAACTTATAACAAAGATTAATTTGTTTATATCTACAGACTTAAAACGTATTCCCAAATAATCTTAGTATCATCGTATATCTGTATGGATGAAATACAGTGATCTATAGCACAGGGCACATCTACTTAAAAACTGAAGTTCTGATGGTCAGACCATTGGTAACATGGTCCTGAGCAAGTCATTTAATTTTTAAGGGCCCTAATAATTTAAGCATTTTGGATGCTAAGTAATATTATCTACATATCATATCTTACATATGATCTTAATATATCCTTATATATGACCAATATATGCAAATATTTCTACCAGAATGTATATTTTTTAAATTACTTGTAAATAATTTATTATAGACTCATGCTGAAACAAAACCTATAAATATCCTAGATTACCAGTGCCACATTAAGAATTCTTTGATTAATATCTTCACAGAAGGCTTCACTCTATTTTTAGGAAAAGAATATATCCCTGCTTTGGAGTATTATCAAACACCTTTCCATGCATGTAAACTATATAATGCAGCAGTTTTCAATGAACGTTTAGTCTAGAATTGTAAATACCTGTTGGCATTGCATTCTCTGAAGCCCAAATCAGGAGATTTGATCCCAAAATTGTAATTGCATGGGCAACATCAAAATTATTAGAAATTTCAGTTGTTCCAAAAAACTTCAGTTGTTCCAGGATGTAATTTGCCATATGTATGTTTCGTTCTGATTAGCTTCCACATGCTCCCAATTCCTACAATATAAATCCATGAGGCTTCAGGGGAGAGAAGGAGCTGACACATAACCTTGGCTGATTGAAAGCTGGAATGAACTTCTTAGTACAAGGATCACAGACTAAGGACATTAACCTCCATGAAGCTGAGGAAACTTTAACCCAAATAAATGTCTTAGTTTTACTTATTACTTTTGGCAATTTAAAAGAGCAAATAGTTCTAACAAAAATGCAGCTCTTTTGAAAACCTCTGTTGGTTTAGGAGAGGGGGAAACAGAGGATTTAGACTAAATCACCAGACCCAAACCTGAATTTGAAGAGGGTTGTGCACTGCTTCTGGCAAGGAGGATATGGTATTTTACTATTGCACGTGGCAATATTTAGTATAATATTTCACTCTTCTCTTAGATGGCTGCCAAGAGTAACAATTAAAGTTCACTTTTTCACAGATGAATTATTCTGAATGGGCTGGGCTCCCAGTGGGATTGTTTTGTAATTTTGTTGATGGCAAGTCCCATATTTCATCTAAACAGGATCATAATAAGATGACTTTTTAAAAAAAAAGAGTTATTCTCTACTCTAAACATTACCATCCCCTCCCTAGAGTCCCACAAATAAATGTGATTAAGGCAGAGGCTAGCAGGAGAAGCAACATGCTTTGGGGAAGTGGAGAATGCAGGTTACTAGGACTGCAGAAAGATGCTATGACTTTTTATGAAATAACATCTGAAGGAACAAAAAAGAGCTAAGGCTTAGAAAAGGTTCCTACAACAAGAGCTCAACAAGGGCTTGTATTTAAATTAGGTCAGCCAGCTTTTGCAGGTCTTGCTTAGCAGGAATCCATAGTCACATATTTCTCCTTAGACTGGGAAAACAGAAATTGCCTACAGAAATGTGTGGTCCTGGGTGCCCTTCTTTGTCCCACCCAACTCCGTCCTAACACTGAGTGAAATATATGCATGAAATGAATCTGAAAACTCCTGTTCTTCCTTGGGCTTACTTTTGTGTCCCAGTGTTGAGTAATTTATTAATAACTTGTTGGAAGAGTAGTTTAAAAAAAAATAGAACAATTTCACAAATTGCTCAATTGCGAGTAATAGGGACATCAATGTCCCCCATCAGAATTTCTTTCTCATCAAGTAAAGCAGAAGCCACTGAGAGTAGCAAACACCTCAGTTTTGGAGTTCAGACATCACTAGACTTCATAGTCTTTGTTATCACTGATAACTTCAGTAAAGCCAACACCCCAGTGAACAGTCTCTACCAAAACCCTACCAAATCCATTTTATCCAACCTCCTTACATTTCTTCAGACATACCCCATGTCCTACATCCTAGGCAGACAGCAGCACTAGATGATGTTTGAGCTAGACTTGTGTGCGGCCCACCTGAAGGCAGACTTGATCCGTTCTTACCCACATGTGTTATGGACTGGAACAGGGAAGCGTTTCTCATCCTGAGGCAGCTGCTGGCTTGGACAGATTCTCATTCAGGCTAGGAAGTTGGCCTTGAACAACTAAAGAATGTGGCTTTCTGATGACTCATCTCTGTTTCTCGGAGAGTGGGATTACCCTGGAGGTGCTCACTGATGAGCTAGGGACAGAGAACTTTCTTCTCCTTTTTCTGTGCCCTCCTTATAAAAGCAGTCTGTAAATGACCCTATCATGAGATGACCTCACAGAGAGGGAAGCCACATGTAAACATTCTTATGCTAATGGCACCTTAATTTTCAACAATTTTAATCAAACTAAGATTATTCTGCCCTGCTGCTTCTTAAATAATAATAATAATCTCTTATAGTATAATTAAAATAGCTTTTCCAATAGATTAGTTTTTCAGAATAAACATAATCCGATGAAAACATACCTATGGAAACTGACTAAACATTATTTTGCCTTGTTCATCTTGTGAATAATCCTAGCTAAGTGTCAGACAACAGCTTTTGACTTTAAACCTCGTCCAGAGAGAGTTTGTTTAAATTAAATGGAATAAAGATCATGTACCTATCAATCTACTTTAGATTGCCCATGAGAATAGGGAATTATTTGCCTTAGACCAGATGAACAGATGTGATATTCTGCCACCAGAGAACTGGAATCCAAATTCCAGTATTTTGTTTCTGACCAATATTTGCAACACCAGGAGGTGACTTTGGCATGAAGCTGTTTGGGGTTTTGTTAATATTATTTCTTTCCTCCCTTGATCCCTTCCCTTTCTGCTTATGAAAAGTCTTTTCTGTTTTGTTTTGTTTTCTATTCTTTTTAATTCTCCTTTGTGTTCCCTAAAGCATACGAATTAGCCATAAAAGTGAAGGCTATTGCCATTCCAGCTGGTTTTTCTTCCTGGAATTTAATGGATGTTATCTCTTCATTTATCTATTTCCCAATATTTCCTGAGCACCTTCAGCATGCCCACCCAACACATGTTGAAGTGAGCACAGAAAGTGGGAGGGGAAGAAACGTCAGGGACACCATGGCATTGACTAATCTGACCTGCCCTGGTGTAACTTACATACAGAAACAGAAATTTACACTCCATCTCTTTTTTTCTTTAGTCAAGCTCAAACAATCTGTCAGGTCATGTTAGATAAGTGATGATGATCCTTCTCTCATCATCTAAAATTCAGGTTAATGTCGGCAGCAGAAGGCATCTGCTATAGAGAATATCTTTGTCTGTTGTGTATTTTGACCAGCTCCATTTGGGCATATAGTATATGCAGATCCACAGAGCCATGCAGAAGACTTTAATGCAGGCATTTTTCATAACCTGTGGCTTATCATCATTTCAGGAAGAAGTTAGCTCTTTCTTGTGATCTCCTCCCTTTTACTGCTGTAATCTGAGGAAACTGTAAATCCACTGACCTCTCCCACCAGTGCCTGGGCTGTGCGGGCTGATTCTTGCCCCGAGTCCTTATCTTTGGTTTGGGTGTGCAGTTATAATTATAATTGAATGCATGCAACATCAGTGATCTAGTTTTCTTTTTTTCAAAGTGTTTATATTGGATTATATGACTGTATACAGTTAAACTCTCTTAAATCTAAGAACAGGAATAGACGTCAGATAATAAATTAGGACCTTCTGTCATCTTTACTAGGCGAAAGAATGAAAAAAATGTCATTGAAAATCAAAAAATGAACTAAGTGAGAGAGGTTACCACGCCTTCCATTTCACTGCCCTCCCAGACTATGTAAGTCTCTTTTTTTCTACCAGCATGTTGCTGAAACCTCCCCCATCCCCACTGACTCTTTCTTTGACCACAACTAAACTACTAGATTTTTTTTTTTTTAATTTCTAACTGATTACCCACCGTGGGGAAAACAATTGACAGTCTAACGTGACTTCTTAGCCTCCGAGGCCTTAACTTTTAATAACCTGTATTACTTTTAATTGCTATCATTTTGTTTCCACTGGTAGGTTGATAATTTTAAGATGTCCAATATATTTTTAATACCTACCTGTCTTGTTTTCAGTTTGTAACACCTATTAAAAAGAATTGGAAGTGCTGAAACCATTAAGCATGCTGTGTGTTCAATCAAAAGGAAAGGTTTTAAAATGTGTTTTCAGTGTTTTGGGTTGTGTTTTGAGTGTAAAGTGATTTCTGATGTGTTACCATTTGAAAGGGTAAAGTTTCATTGTACTTTATTATTTCACTGTACAAATAATATTCCATCTTCACCACCTGCTATGCTTATACACTGTTGGTAGCTATGATTAAAGCTACATGATGCACTTTAATTGGTAATCTGTACGTTGTGATTTTGAAGAAATGTTGAAGTGAAATGGTACTCATCTGGTCAGTGTCTGAGGTGGTATTATCAGAAAAATCAGTCGCTTGACTCCAGTCTTGATCCCACTTGCAGAAATAAGGCCCTTCCTACTTGAAAAGACAGAGGGAGGTAAATACATTTGATTCCACCTAATAAAATGTACTCCCTGGGAATGCCGCCTCATATATTTTTTTAAGATAATGTGTTTTCTACCACTGTGCTCTGTGAACTCTTACCCATTTCATATTTATTGACTGAAACCCTTTCATTTTTGTATTTATTGACCATTGTATAGATGAGTTTATCTTCTAGCTCATTTACAAAAAAAAAAAAATGTGAATCACACAGAATTTAGGAATTTTACCCTTATTGTTTTGCCTGGTAGATGATTTACCCAAACATCTCTATGGGAATATAGAAACCCTGATAGCAAACTCTGCTTAATCATGGCTTCATCTGGAGTCTTTCATCCCAAATGCCCACTTGTCTCATCAGAATGTTCAACTCATGCCTACCGAATATGTGATGCTCAAAAATATTTTCTACAAATGAAAGATGCTGATTTCTCTATGCCTGTCGTTGACTGAATGGTGGTATTAGGTTTGTTAGGCTGGTGGGGGTTTCATTTTGTTGTATCCTCTCATCCCTGTGAGTGTTAAATGCATGCGGGTTCACACTTAAAAACCATTCTCAAAATAGAATTAAAATGATGGTTGCACTCTTTGCCTGTTATCTGTATACAAGATGTAATTAGTTAACGAAGAGAACTACATTTGGAGTGGTTTTGTGATTTTGCCAAAATCTTAAGAGCCTTTAAATTCAAGTAGAAAGTCTATTAGTGATATTTTCTGTGGCCTTTGAGGAAGTCAATTAGAGTTTTTGTACCTTGGTTTTTGAGGAATGTGGATAGCTAATACTAAACATAATGAGAAGAATGAATTGAATGAAAAGTGCTTTGAAAATGGAAAGTACCAAACAAACAGAAAGAGTCTTAAAACTATATTTTCATACGCAAAACTTTCTACTCCCTGAAATGAGAATAAAGACATGGAACTGTGATGTGAATTAGAATGTTTTTTTGGGTTGAAAATTAATTCAGTTACCTGGAGTGGGCTACAGAAAATATATCAAGGACTTTATAATAAAATATTACTAATATGTCATCAAAGTTTTTTAACCATTAATTGTGTATCAATGATAATGCAACTATACTTAAATTCTGTTTTGCAAATTAATTTAAATGTTTAAATGTCACCTTAAGTTCAACCTGCTAAATCTTTAAAGCTGTAATTAATTGCTTCAACTTAGGAACTAATGATAGAAATCTGAACTCATTGTAGCCTATCAACAGCCTATCAACTCTAGTAATTGATATACAGTGTAAATCTGTGAGTTTAAGATATGATTTTTAGCAATGTGTAAAAGCATCTACATTTAAGAGAAAGTAGGCATCTCTTTTGCGTAATCACCTGAAGAAATTCAAATCTCTAATTCTAATGACACTGGACTTTAGGTATTTGTAAAACTCTTCTTTCAGCCCATGACTTTGACTATTCTTAATAACAGCAGCTCTTATCATTTTGTGGTTATGGTTGATATTTTAGGCAAAGATATATGTTGTCAAGCTCTACGCTTATGATTATAGAGGATGATGTCAGTCCAAAAGTGTATTTTGACTATAAAGTAATGAAATTGAACCACTCATAATTGGATTCTGAATCCAGTTCCAAAATAAGATGCTCAAAAATGATTTAAGTCAAGAGAGTCTTAGCAAAGTACACACACACACCCCTCTACATTCCTTTTACAGCCTATTTTGAAATTCAACAATCATCTTCTTCTTTGAGGTTTTGTATGTATTTAAAACAAAAAATTCACTCAGCTCTGAACTCAGTAGTTCAGTGGTTGGGCTCCAGAGTCCAACAACATGGAAGTGAATGCCAGCTTTATACAGTATATCTGGTAATCTTCATACATTCTTAATCAACTTTATTGAGGTAAATTTACATACAATTAAAAAACACATTATGTGTACAGTTCAGTGAGTTTTGACCTATGTATACATCCGTGTGACCATCACCACAATCGAGTTATAGAAAACTCTGTCACTCTAAAGAGTTATTCTGTGCTCCTTTTTCATCCTCTATCCTCCTCCTGCCCTGGCAACCACTCATGTACTTTCTGTCCCTATAGATTAGATTGTCTTTTGTAGGCTTTCATATATATCGAATTATTTGAAACCAGCTTCTTTTTTGCTATATAAGATTTTTGAGGTTCATCTGTGTCGTTAAGTAAGTCAGGCATTCCCACCATAAAAAAGAATGAGATCATGTCTTTGAGGGAATGTGGATGGAGCTGGAGGTCATTATCCTTAGCAAACTAACACAGGAACAGAAAACCATATACTACATGTTCTCACTTATGAGTGGGAGCTAAATGATGAGAACTCGTGAACACAAAGAAGGACCAACACACACTGGGGTCTACGTGAGGGGGGAGGGTGGGAGGAGGAACAGGAGCAGGAAAAGTAACTGTTGGATACTGGGCTTAATACCTGGGGGATGAAATAATCTGTACAACAAAACCCCATGACATGTTATAAAGTTTGCCTATATAACAGACTTTCATAGGTACTCCTATACCTAAAATATAAGTTAGAGAAAAGTAATGTTTTAAATTTTTAAAAGTATATCAGGCATTCATTATCTTTTATTGCTATCTAGTATTCCACTCCGTGAATATACCACAATTTCTATACTCATTCACTTTTTCATGGAACATTTTATTGTTTCTGGTTCCGAGTTAGTATGAGTACAACTGCTCCAAATAGTTATGTACAAATCTTTATGTGGACAAATTTTAATTTTTAAATATTAGTTAGAAAAGTCCTCTTCAGTTTGAACAATTGAAGAATAAGGGAGCAATCCAAGAGGCTAACTAGATACAGAGCATTTCAGGCAAGATGAACAGCATGTACAAAACCTGTTCAAAGAAAAACAAGAAGGCCATCCTAGCTGGGGTGGAGTGAGCAAAGGGAAGAATGAGGAAAATCGTATCATATAAAGAATTTAATGCCTCTCTTCATTCATAGTATGTACTTAAGGAAAATTATTTATGAGCTATATGTCATGCATTCTAATATAACATATTCAGTTAATATTCTGTTCAGATTTTTGTAAGATAAGAATCCAGCATATTTTATATAGAGATACAGATGTAGATGTATATAGAGCTATATCCATTAACATGGAATTTGTATTTTAGAAATGAAATTTGATCCCTAGCCCTTTCAAATATTAGACTCACTACATTATAGTCACATATCTCTTGTGACACTTCTTTTCTCTTCTTTGTAGTCTGTTTTCTCTAATTTGGGCTATTGTTTTCATTTCATATTGTCAGCGATTTTGGTTGATGGTTCTGGATAAATTATTAACCTCCTTATTTTCTCTTTTTTATAAGATTACTTGGATTTCAGTAAACAATAAATGGCCTCAAAAGTGTTGGAAATAGCATAATCTGCCAATGATTATGAAGTATATTAATGTCATATCCCTAACCTAAATAAAGCATAAATAAGTACAGTGAAAGGGCGAAAGGTGTTTGAGAACTTGAGGGTTACCAAAAGTTGGGGAACAAAGCTTATCTGGAATACTGTAGTTTCTTTTAGTTTAAACAAATGCCTTCTTTTGTTTGTGTTTCCTGGGGACTGGAAATTAAAACTGGAAGAGACAGCTATGGTGAAGGCAACAGGTCTGGGGAAGGGGCAAAAGAGAGGGCCCAGTGTACAAAAAGGACAGGTATGGTGTGAAGAGGAAAGTAATCTAAAAGAAATCAAAAGCAGAGCTACTTGAATCCTGCAGTTAGGAGTTCTCATTTCATTTGAAAACCATTTTGGAGCCGCTCTAGTGATTGAGAAAGTGAGCTAGATAATAATAATGACTTTCAAGCAAGTTGATTCAAGTTGCTATTCTGATGTCAAAAAGAATATTATTTCTTATATTGATGGTGTGAATCTATTGTTCCTATGATATGTGTTACAAAATGTCATGTATGTAACAAATTGACTGGTTGAAATGAAAAGAAATTGTCTTGCAGTGATCATTTTATATTATCTTAGTATGCAGTTGTGTATTCGTGACCTTAAGACTGTGACATTCAGCGAAATATTTTATCATCTCTTGGCCTTCTTCTAAATGAGGAAAGTTGTAGAGTTGGGATATATAATCATCTTTGCTACATCCCAATTTTGTTTTTTAAGAAGAGAAAGAAGTGCTTTTTGAAATGACTCTTTAATAAACCCCGGGCAAAAGGCGTGGTGACAAGATTGCTTCTTGAGAAGCATCAGGTCAGAAATTGTGCTTTGAGAAGCCTTCACATATTTCCTTTGACCAAAGTCTTTTCGTTGGTTGTTATTGCTCACCATGACCTCCAAAAAGCCATCTAACTTCCGATATTTGAATTTCTTTTTAGCATACAATTGTAGTCTTTGTATTTGCCATATAACCTTACAAACATTTAAAGAAAGCAAGTATACATAATTGTGGTTAGCATTTTGAGTTGATGTACACGTGCTATGCAAGCAGAATGACAGAAGCTCTTAGGGTTTATAAATGACTTTTCCTCCTTCCAAAGTATTGTATTCATATTCTTTTTCTAGGCCATGAAGCCAACTTAGAATTTTCAATAGTCTTAAGAAGCTATATTGTTTTTCTGAACCCACCAGAGGTTACAATGTATATGCTTTCTTAATATACTATGTGGGATGGTTTTGTCAGGAAATCATCTGCTTCTTGTTTTACCTTCAGAAGTATATTTACAGCCAAGGTAGAAGATATGTATCCAGCTTGGTTCCGAAGTTCAATACTGTGCATCTTAGAAGCCTAAAACCCCCACTGCAGTCACATATCATGAAAGAATCAGAGAAGATAGCTAAAAACATGAGAAATATCTGATTGTTTGACAGAGCTGCCACACTTGGTTGCATAGGTTGTTAACTGCACAAGGGAGCCAAACTAAAGGGTTGAGTTGGTAGGTACGGAAATCTGGCCTTGGATCCAGTCACCAAGGAATGTGCCGTGCCCTGCAGTGGGATGATGTCCACCTTAAGGAAAGAGGTACCTTTTTCTAATCAACAGAAGTCCCACAGGGGCATCCCCGTTGCATGGAATTCTGTTGTGATTTCTTCCAGAGCTATCAAAGGCACAGGTATCTTTTAAGAAGTATGCAACCAGAGATGGTTCTGTTCATTTTAACCTGCAACCATTGCTTCAGTCTTGATACCCACAGAACCTATTTCTTCATTGGCAAAGTAACTCAGTGTTACTAGAGTTAAATAAAATTTCGCAATATCTGGCCAGGAGCGGTGGCTTATGCCTCTAATCCCAGCACTTTGGGAGGCTGAAGTGGGCGGATCACGAGGTCAGGAGTTCAAGACCAGCCTGGCCAACATGGTGAAACCCCATCTCTACTAAAATACAAAAATTAGCTGGGCGTGGTGGCAGGCGCCTGTAATCCCAGCTACTCGGGAAGCTGAGCCAGGAGAATCCCTTGAACCTGGGAGGTGGAGGTTGCAGCGAGCCGAGATTGTGCCACTGCACTCCGGTCTGAGTGACAGAGCAAGACTCCATTTAAAAAAAAAAAAAAATTGCAATATCTGTGACTCTTTCATCACTGTCTTTATCACCAGCTCTCTAAACAAAGTTTGAAGTAAAATCTCAGAATCTTAAGTGAGCATAAGTGCTAAGCACAAATCTATAATTCTTTTCAGGTACTTTTTTTACATTCAGCAAAAATGATGGAAGCTTCTTGAATTCAAATGTATGATTCTTTCATTTGAATTCCAGTAGAAGATCCATATTTGGGGTGGAGTCCTTGTAAATATTGGTATATGTAGGATACAAGAGCCCAGAGCAGGGGTGAAAAGGCTTCATTTGAAGTCTTCCATGATTATCATCAACCTGTCTTGTGAAAATACTCCCCATAGCTCATTTTTTCTACCAAGGAATAGAGCTTTAAATGTGAAAGGAATAAACTGCAATTGAGGTAAACAGGAGAAACTCTCTCATTGAAATTAATACATGCATATAAGTTTGGATTCTGGCATCAGATATTCCTAGCACAGACTGTAGCACCAGTTTCATATCCCACATCAGGGACAGAAGACTCTAACTTGCTGTGGCCACACTGAGTCCATGGTAAGTGGGCCCTGTGGAAATTAGTTGAGGATCAATAAGAGGGCCCAAATAAAGAGGAAGAAAGGGGGCTTATGATTACATCTTTTCCAAATTCAATTTTAGTAAAGATGGCTTAGCCTATCCTATTTTGTTGTCTAGAGAGATCTTGATATTGGTGCCAATGTCTATAATACAAACCAAATCCAAAGGCTCAAAAGGAAATGCTGAAAATTAATCCTTCCCTGGTTCTATGCATGACTTCCTAAGTCCGCTGCACCTAGCACTATACAGTGAGACTCCAGGCAGTTGCTTTGCAGAATCCATCTGGATACATCTTCTGGGAAATAAATAGATCTAGACTGTTTTTTTTTTCTTAGAATCTCAATTCAGACTCTTTACACATGCTCACATCTTGCTAGCCTTTGGCATTTTAAAGCAATTAAACTTCTATCACATGTCCCAATAATGGCTTCAACAGGCCTCATTTTATGGTGTTATACCAGAAGACACAGTACACCCTGAAATGTCCAGAGTCATCCTTGGAAGAGCCAAAAAGAAAGCTGTTGTGATCACTGCTGGATGTTAACAAATGGGAAGTTGCTCTTTGATACTCAATGTCATTCTTCAATCTATAAGTGCCACAGAAAATCCCTGATAGAAATGACTGAAGAAGGTCGTTTCTCAGCAAGAACAGGGGAAAGTGTTAGGGACCAGATGTTAAACTTGTCCTTCCAATCAAAGGTATATATAGATATTTAATATAGATATGTATTTATAGATATGGATATATATAATAGTGTATATATATTGATATATACTATATTATATATATTTATATATAGATTTATATAGACTTGTATACTATATATACTGTATAGATATTTATATATACGACGATTATATAGTTAGTGATATATATATAGTTAGATATATATATAACGAGATATAGATAAGTTTAGATAATTAGATGAATATATAGAATATATAGAAGGTATATATATATAATATAGGTTATATTTGTTATAATCCTCGCTGTGGGTATTATTAAAAATAAGATTTTATATATTACTATTATATTGATAGATATATTATATATATATAGACCTAGAGTATATATGTATAGATATATTAGAGATATGCCGATAGCTATAGTATAAGAAAGTATATATGACGTATATATATACTGAATTAGTATAATATATACTGGCACATGTTTTCATGAGTTCTGAAGTTTTGAAGATGAGAGCAGTACTTTGTGTAGTTGACTTGGACAAGACAAAGTTATGTAGATGATTTCCTAATATGTTTTCCCCCTTTATTACCTTGCAGGGTTATTCTGAGGATTATAATTGATTTGAGTACCTTAGTGGTAAGAAATACTGTATGTCTTGTAGACCACAGTAATCAATGGATAAATATATAGTAGAAAGAAATTCTGAAGACTTGAGCTTGAGTTTCTATGGCTTTGCACAAGTTTTTTTCGTGTTCATGAGACCTAGTTTCTTCAGCTAGAAAATGTGAATAATACTATCTTGCTAATAAGATCGTTGTATTTTATTAGCTACTGTGTAATAAAATACGTATGTAAGATACGAATTTTGCCTCCCCTGTAAAATTTTCCCCCAGCCTTTCCTTTTGAGAAGCATGCTCAATGCATTAAATGTGCTTCAATTGTAGGGGCAGTAGGATTCAGAAATAGACACGTCAGTGCATTTTCTATTTTCACCTTTGTACACTGAGCATGATTTTTCATTCAACTCAGTCAAACTGATTCTATCCTAACAATGCTGTATGTACTTAACGCCTTAAGGAATGTGCGTTCAAAGAAGGAAGTATCTAGACTTCCTTCTTTGAGTGATAATGCAAGTGCAGGTTAATTAAGGGAACTTTTATCTTCTCAAAATGTTTCTGTAAGAGAAGCAGAAATATTTGGGATAACCATATGAAAAGATACTTACATCATATCCTGTGCAGTCAACTCTCATTTCTTTTGCTCCTGGCATGAGGGAAGGGGTATTTGAGAATCATGCCTGTAGAGTCTCAGGGCCTATGCTGGAGATGTTAGCCTAATTAACCAGACTTTGCCAGGAGATGCCATCCCTAATAACCTAAGTGTTCTCAAAGTGTGGTCCCCAGACCAACAATATACCAGCATCACCTGAAAGCATGTTAGAAATTCACATTTCTGGGCCTTACCTCAAAACTCCTGCATCATTGGGACCGAGCAGTGTGTGCTTTAACAAGTCCTGGGTGATTCTGGTGCACATGCAAGTTTGAGGACCACTGTCCTAAGTCGCCCACCATATGTAATGAATTACCTTCTCTCCTGTGCATCTGAAAGTGCCATCCTTAGAAGAATAAAGTGCCATCCCTAGAAGAAATGAAAAAGTAGTCTCTCAAATCGTGTTTTTCCTGCTGTTTCAATAAGGAAGTTGTGAAAGGTTTTCCTCAAACATCTCTCTTGTCAGTTGCTGAGCCATTTGCTCCCAGTTACATCCGTTCTCTTTTCTGTCAATTGGACCATGACCCTATGTTTTCAAACTTCCTATCACTCTTAAAGGGGAAGAAAAAAAATCGAAAACCTTTTCCATTCTACTGCCTTCGTTCCATCCCTCCTTTCACAACTAAAAATTGCCAGCAAGTAGTCGAATTAGCTGCGTCCATTTCCTTACTGTTCATTCAGTCCTTCTGTAATTCTTTGCAATCTTGTTTCTACTTTTATTGTTTCTACTTCCACCTTTGAAGAGAAATTATTCTACAACTTTGACCCATCTCCTGCTTGCCATATCTGAAGACCTATTGTCTTCCTCTAGGATTCATGCTCTAGATCAACCCAGTCTAGATCTCTCTTTCTTTTTAGTGATATGCAGATATAGCCCTGGTTCTTTGGCTCTTTATTCTTTTCTCCCCTTCTTTAACCTTAGCCATTCCCTGAGGTCTGTTGTTTACAGAGGGAGAGAGGGAAGGAGGGAGTTTCTCTCTTTCTTCCTCTCTCTCCCTCCCTCCCTTCCTCTCCCATCCCTCTTAATGCCACTGCTTTTCTTTCACATGTCTGCCTTTTTTTCAGTTACAAGTATCATGTCTTCAGTAAAGATTTTCAGTTCTACATCTTCAACATTGACTTCAACCATTACCAATCTAGAATCTCTGCACAAGGCCCTCTCTATGTCATTTACAGCTGAGAACTTCTAAAACAGAAGCTATCAATCATCTTTCACAAAACAACTTCTCCCTAAAGCTGACCTCTGTTGTCAGGGGATACCCTTCTGGCCATCATGCTGTTCTTGACTCCTTGGTCACCTCCAGTTTTAATTGCAAAACTCCATTGCTTCTTCATTACCTGATCTCTCATTTCATTCACCATTCCCATAACCTGGTTTATAATCTCACAAGCCTGCACCATTGCAATAGGTTCCCTGCCTCAGTCCTTCTTCCCCTGATATCCCGTATAACAAATCCCAGATTAATCTTTCCAGAATATCAATTCAATTATGTCATTTCCTTGATCGTTGGCACTCATTGCCTCCAGAGTAAATCGAGCCATGCATTCCAGGACCACAGAGCTTCCTTGAAAATGCCATTCCAGATATCCTGGTCTCGTTACCTTTTCTCCATGAACCCAAATCTTACTGAAGGATTTAAGGGCCATCTCAAGTCTTATTTCTTCTAAAAGGACATCCAGTTCTCAGTAATGACTTACTTTTCATAAATTTTACAGAAATTTCCCTACTGATATCCATTAAGCTTAAAAATTATTTGAGTTTCATGAAAATAAAAGGAAATGCTCCTGAGAAGCCTAACATAATGGCAGAAACTGAGTAGGATATGTGGTAGCTTTCTTCTCAGTGAAATGGTGACATTCTCAGTGACAAGGAATAATTTTTCTTTGTTCTTTGCCATCATCACCTCCAACAGTGGGTGAAGAAGGCCCCTTGTGAGGTAAGCTGATGGATGTGTGGCTGGATGAAATAACCAAATCTTTGTAATTACTGTTAACCACTGAGTAAACAGGCACTCACTTGATATAAATGTCAACTAAATTTTCTATTCCTTTATCTTACGAGAACTTAAGGGAAAAGCAAAGCAAAACTAAAGGAAAATTAAATAAAGAATTATCTAAACGTAATATGTAAATAATCCACAAACAGGAATTTTGGCTGCTGGCTAACCAAACTCCCATTTCATTCATTGTTTGCTCAAGTTTTACATCAAGAAGATCTAGGCTGGGGAACTGACATATGGTCAATCTAATCTTCAACTAGCCTTTACCCAAAGGCCCTTGTGGCACATTTTTTATCTTGTTCTCATCTTTGTCCAGACAGTCATTCCTAAAAACAAGCAAAAATGGGATCTGGATATGCTGTGGGTTACATGGCTGGGTCTCCCCAAGCTGGTATAATAGTTTTCCTACTCCTGTTCAAGAAATACCCATTAATTACCTTAAGCAAATTACTTGCCTATTGTAACCATGCTGGGAGCAAATAAATGAAGACTGGTCAGAAGAAAATAAGAAAATAATTTGACACTTTTTTCTTTTCTTAAAATGGAAAGAGGCCCTTGACAGAAAGCAGACATATCTCCTTCTTGTTTTAACTCTGCAAATGAAACAAATAGTAATAAATATGTTTCTATATGTTCATATAGAATATAATAAATTGTGTGTGTATATATATAAACATTATATTCCTATATGTGTATAATGAAGTACATCGTATGTGGAGAAGAGGAGCTCTGCAGTATTTTCTTAGTCTGTACTAAAGAGCCTGTCTGACTATGTACAGCTGCTGACCAAACCCATCCCCAAGAGTAGCTTTGAAGTGCAGGCCCAGGAGATAGTATCTGGAAACTTTCCATGTGCAAGTTCTCAGTAGCGGTGGTGACGGCTGGCATGTTTGGATCTGGCTGGAGTTGTTATGAGAGCCTGAGATTTTAGGAAGAGCAAGGGAAAAATAAAAAACAAACCAGGCAGCCGGGCGCAGTGGCTCACACCTGTAATCCCAAAAGTTTGGGAGGCCAAGATGGGCGGATCACCTGAGGTCGGGGGTTCGAGACCAGCCTGGCCAACATGGTGAAAGCCTGTCTCTATTGAAAATACAAAATTAGCCAGGCATGGTGGCGCATGCCTGTAATCCCAGCTACTTGGGAGGCTGAGGCAGGAGAATCGCTTGAACCTGGGAGGCAGAGGTTGCAGTGAGCTGAGATCATACCATTACACTCCAGCCCGGGCAACAGGAGTGAAACTCCATCTCTAAATAAATAAATAATAAATAAATACCAGGCAGCAGAACACAGGTGCCAGCTGCTCCATTTTACTACCCCAAGGGAGTCTGCATTTTTGCAATGAGAAGCAGAAGAAAGCATTGCAACTATAGTTCTGAATCTCTAAGAAGCTCATGCTCCTTTTGCACTGAAATATAAGAGTACATGAAGAAGAGAGAGCGGAGGAAGGGAATAAGACAGAGGAAGAAGTAGGTGTTTCTGGGAGCATTCTGGCTTTCCACTGTCAGATATTTAGGTGTGAAACTGCCGACAGGAGACTGAAAAGTATCACTTCCCACTTTTTCTTTCTTCCTTAGGAAGCTTCATTTTGTTTTCATATTTCGCTGTTTCTTTTACATTAAAAAAAAAAAAAAAAAAAAAAACATTACCTAAGTGTTTACATTATGCATGTGGGATGTGGCAACTTGGGAAAGTGTCCCAAGGTTCTCTCAGTTGCATGCGCTCCTCCTGTCCTGCACATTTGGCCTGGTTTGATTAGTAGGTGAGGGAGGCACAGGGTACATGGTGGGAGCAGTTATTTCAGAGCAGGTGGTTCAGCACATTGAGGATCAAAGAATCCCAAGGTGCTAGGACTGCAACAGCTGCAGGCAGCTCTTTGATCTCTGGTTCGGAATTTCTACCCAGCCCACAGATCAAGCAGCCCTCCTCAAGACAGGAATTTGGGTAACTACCTTTTATTCTGGTGGTTTACTTATAGGTAGATGAGAATAGCAACAACTTGATTGATGGCAGCTGACACCCAGCAATCGTGGTTGTCTTTGAGTTCTCCTGCAGTCTGGTCTCACCCTCTATTCCCTGCATACTTACTCTCCCCTTCCCCTGCTGGCTATTCACCCGACTGTAGGAATGCTGGTTTCCTTGGTGCCTCAATGAACCACACAAAGACTTAATTATCTAACTAGGATGCTCAGTCTTGGCCCCTGCGATGTGCTACCTTCGTCTCCACCTAACTAAATCCTACACATGCATGAAAGCACAATCCAAATACGGATCACTTTCCCCTCAGGTTACCTTAGGTTACTGCAGATTTGGGTTCACATGGGTTGAGTACCTACTGTACACATGGTTCCATGAGTTTCTTCCTATCCCTTGTATTTGACTGATTTCTTACTCTTTGGATGTCCTTTTATACTTACAGCAATTATACAGTTTGGTGCTTTTGTTTCTCAGTCAAATTATAAAGTTATTCTTGTCTCACCTCCTACTTGAGTGAGAACACAAATTATTTTCTATTGCATTTGGATCTCACTGTTGAGTATGGTGTTGAATACAGAGTACGTGCTTTGCAACCTGAGTGATATAATAATTAGTTGGATCAATTTTTATATTGGTGAAGTATATTGAAACAGATGCTTTCGAATAATCAAATAATTGAATGTAATTTATCGTCCGTCTTTCGTGTTTTGACAGTTATGTGCATCTGAACAAATAGAAATATAGGTGCAGGATGCCTGACTGCCCTCTAGGAACTAGATTATTGATGTTAACAGTTGGGAGAGTACTCTGTCTCCATAGTACTGTCACATTCCGATTTCAGTTGCATGTACGGTGACCAGTCTCCTGGTTTGCCCAGGAATGAGGGAATTCCCAGGGCTCAAGCATTTCAATGCTAACATCAGACAGCCCTGAGCAAATGTGGACATTTACTCTCTCTCCCTGGTCACAAGGAATAGGGAGGGATTTTAGCTATGCTTTTACATTAAATACTCAGTAATGAACAGTTGTTACTAAGTTGCATTTTTTCACGTATAGGCCAAATTTAAAGCTTCTACTAGGCTCCTTGGAGAGAGTTTTTGGTGCTGCTTGTTTGCCTTAATTTATTTGTTTGCCCTATTTTATGTATTTGTTTGTGGGACGCTGCATAACACTGTGTTTTAGCAGAAAGGTCCTCTTTCACTTTAGGAAGCTCAAACTGTTTGCAACCAGTCAATTCCTTGTAGAGTGATTTACTAATAATCTCGTTAGTGTCATCATGAACTATCCATTCAGTGTAATGTTGTAAAACTGTTAAATAGCTGGCTCCAGTAAGGACCATCCATTAAAAGAGACGAACATATACCTCATTTTTCCTGGTTACAGCTTCTTGTGCCCAGAAACTTCAATTTTTTTTTTCCCCCGCTGAGCTTTCTAGCTTATCTTTAGAATAGAGTCTTTTAGGCCTCCGAGCTAAAGCTGTTGTGTGTATTAACTGAATCTGCTTTCAAACTACGCAATTACCTACTTGTGTGCCTAACGATTATCTTCTCTCAGCACTTCTGGTCTCATCAGAAAATAAGAATATACCTGCCAGAGAATATTAACTATTTTCCTGTGTTCTCTTGTCCATCTGACTATTCCAAGCAGGGAAGCCTTTGGATACTTTTGAATAAAAACTAGCTGTACTTCTGGTGCAAGATGAAACGGCTTTCCCGAGCTTACGTGCATAAATAAGGCTATTTGTGAGACCTCAGTTGATACCTTATACCTATCAAAATGTAAACAGCCCTGAACTCTAAAGGAACAGATATGACGGTAGGCAAGTTTTGCAAACTTCCTTTATTGAAACAGAGCTTGTCCTGCCTCACTCCACTAAAAAACAAATTTACTTTCCGAAATGTACTCCAGTAACTTTGCTTCAATATCTTTAATTATTCCATATACGTACTTTGTTCCCTCAATATGTTTTTAATATTTGATTTTTGAATTTTAACTAAGGTTAAAACTGAATTGAATGTTTCTGCCCCCACTCTTAGGAATGAAAAATTCTATTTGAACTGGTCGGGATTCCTGTTCACACCAATGTTAATAGTGCTCTGATTTCATGCAATTTTGCATTTTACACAGTGCTTGCACAAAGAGGCTTCCTCTTGATCATCATAAAATTATATTCAGGCTCAGCTTTTGCTCTGAACTGGGCATGAGAAATGTGCATAAGTAAGATTACTTTCGTTATGGAATGGCTGTATCAGAACCAACCGTTTGTACAGTATATTTGCTATAATTGTACATTGTAAAATGTGAATATTGGCTCTGTACTTGAATAAATTTCAAATGTTAAGGGTGACTTTACAGAAATCAGTAATAAAAAGAACAGGTCTCTTAATTTCCCCTTACAATTCCCTAGTAAACACTTTATGACACTTGGTGAATTAAATAACATTTCTCTTCTCGGTACCATTCATTCATTTCACAAATATTGATGAAAGCCCTGCTCCAAGCCAGGCATTTCACAGCCCCTGGAGAGACTCATACTCTGAACCCTTGGGAGCCCCTCAGGATAACAGTAGATGAGCAAGACAGACTTGACTCAAATGGTCACCCAAAAAGTCAATGTTTCTCTCTTTATAGGTCATTTTGAGTATGAAAATTTTATGTAAAAAATTGTCAGTGCTTCCAAACTACTTAATGGCTCTTTCCCCTATTGACACCAGATTTTGAGGGAGTTCATCTGCCCAATTTATTTATTTATTGTGCAATTTCCCTTATTGACATATTCACCTTCATTGATCTACTCAGCAACCAGTTTTCTTGTTTATTAATATTGTATTAGCATGAAGTTTTTTTTTCATTGACCAGTCTGCAGTTTAACTGTAGCTAGTCAGCCTCTTTTCTAAGCATCTAGTTTGAGTGTTTCATGAACAGACATTGTCTCTGGAGGGTAGAAATTGAATTGGAAAAGGAAACAAATTTATGGCCTTCATAAAGTCTCAAGGTGCGTTTCTACTTAACTCAAGTGGTTGTTTAACAGGCATGAAGTGTTTGCTGTATCTGATTGTTCACGTTAATTTATGTCCTCATGGTTGTTAGGTGGACAGTTATGGAGGAGGGGAGGTGGAAATAGGAGCCAGTGCAGCTGAGTGCAAGCGTGGGTGCTCAGGTGGGGCACGTACTTGGTATTGCAGTGACAGCTCAAAGCCCTTGCCCTCTCCAAGTCCCCACCTCCCTTCTCCACACCCCCAACATGCAACTAAATCTTTTATCTTATTTCCCTAAACTGAAATAAAATGATGAGTTGTGCTAGTTTAAAACCACTTGACCCTAGCATGGGGGATATTTAAGGACGATCGGAGGTAGAACTCCTGACATAACATCTTTCCATTTCAATTTCAATTTCAGTTTCCCCGGGGTGGGGGAAACATCCCATCGACTGTCCATGATGACCTGGTGTAGGCTATGGGTAAATGATGAGTAAGAATATAATGATTCTCATGATCGCCACAGTTTAGTTCCTTAAGCCCAAATTTGACATTTCTTTTGTATCATGTGAGTACCTCTGTCCCTTTTTAATGAACCCTTATGATGTTATGGAACTAAAACTAAATATTCAGAATTTTCATAAAAGTTATCAACTTGTGATAAGGTTTTGATAACTTTCATTTTGTTTACTCTTTTCTGGATAAGATGCTTTACAGTGAATATGCTTACTTTTAATTTAAGAAAATAATAAAATTACAGAAGTACATTTGTAAAACTCCTACCTATATCTGTGCCATAACAAAGTAGGTTTACTTTTTTTATTTCATATGTCCTATCTGGCTAAGTACCTGTTATTAAAGTAAGGTGACCTTACATTCATATGGTTCTTTACACAGATTTTCTCACATGGAGCTTCATGAACTTAATAATGTAGATAACATAGATCATAACATCCCAAAACAAAGAAAATGTGTATTATTTTTTCTTGTTTGCTGACAATTATGTGATTAGCAAATCGCATGAATAAGTCAGTATTTTTTCATCCTAGCACAATGTTCCTTTTTTATATACTATAATTTATTTGTCCTCTATGTGCATCAAGTTCTGTTAACACAGAACATATAAAGAAACAAGACCCAGTGGCTGTCATCAAGCGGTTTATAATGCAGCTGGAGTAAAAAGACATATGCTGACGGAGAGAGTTCATTGGCAATGCAATTGATGGCACAGATAAAAAGTGCAGTGCCTGATAACAGTGTGTGGCACATCAAAGGCATTCAAGAAATGATGGATGGATGGAGGGATAGATGATGGATGGATGGATGGATGGATGGATGGATGGATGGAGGGAGGGATAGATGATGGATGGATGGATGGATGGAGGGATAGATGATGGATGGATGGAGGGAGGGATAGATGATGGATGGATGGATGGATGGATGGAGGGATGGAGGGATGGATGGATGGATGGATGGAGGGATGGATGAATGGATGG
>NW_016810765.1:1430441-1437844 GCF_001698545.2 Rhinopithecus bieti
GGGATGGATGGGTGGATGGAGGGATAGATGATGGATGGATGGATGGATGGATGGATGGATGGATGGATGGAGGGATAGATGATGGATGGATGGATGGATGGATGGATGGATGGATGATGGATGGATGGATGGATGGATGGATGGATGGAGGGATAGATGATGGATGGATGGATGGATGGAGGGAGGGATAGATGGATGGATGGATGGATGGATGGATGGGCAGAAGGGCAGATGGACTGACAAATTAATTAGTTACCAGAATAGAAAGGAGAAAAGGCCACTCGTCACAGACAGTCGGATTTCAGTAATGTCTTTTGACTATTTCATTGGTCAGAGAGTACTTCAAGAAGGAAAAGATAGACTAGCCAGGCCTTCAGGAACTTATAAGAGTAGGGCTTAACTCTGCAGAGAGAAAGAAAGAGGGGTTGTCAGGCCAAGTGCTCAACCTGGACAAAGGCAGAGGGGCAGAAAGAGTAGCTTCTGACTAGGGTCTCTAAGAGTGGCCTTCCTAAAGCAAAAGGTTTGGTGATGAGGTTGTTTTGCAGGTAGAATGGAACTACATCTGAGCACACCTTGACAATCAAGCTAATGTGTTTAAGTAATCCGTAAGCATGGGCAGCTATATAAATGTTTGCATAAAGTCATTCATGTGATAATAAAAAATGTTTTAGACAAAAACTGGAAATAGGACATAGTGTTGAATATAAAGTTATAAGAGACAGCTCAATAAGAAGTGGAGATTTTAAGTGCCAACTGGAATTTTAAAGTATTTTTAGAAAGATCTGCTGCACGTGTATATATTATTGTATCAACTAAGTATTCCTATATCTAATTGAAGTTTCTGAGACAGTTATGTCAAATTCAGCTTTAGATCAATAGGTGTGCTAACTGAGAACCAAAAGATCCAAAGACCCGAAGCTGGCATGAAAGTCTAGAGGCCTCCAAATATTTCATGGATCAAGTTTGATAAATTTTGTATATGCTAGAAGAAAGGTAATAATTTATGTCTTCAAAGGTAGTCAACTTAATTACTAGACATGTCAGAACATTGGTATCTCTTGTATGTAAGTTCTTCTTGCACTATGAGAAGTCATATACATTGTTACTTCTCGTTAAACCTATTAATTATTTTATCTTATGAAAACAGTGATGTCATCACTTAAATGCAAGTGATTAAACAGGGGGGCCCTGGAGAAAAACTATGTGCATTAGAATCTGGTTCAACCAGTGACTTGCTAGTCAATCTTGGCCAAGTATTTCTCTGTTCTTCAGTTTTCTCATTAATGAATGATGATAATAATAATGGCACTAACCTCTGAAGATTGTTGGAAGGACTAAATGTAAAACTGTGAACTAGTGCCTGGCATGGAGTAACAATTCATAAATGATAGGTATATTACTGGTAGTGATAGATAATCAATGAAAACTGTACATATGTCTTATTTTCTTGACATGATTATGTATTGGTTTTGCTGGATGTATTTCTCAAATCATTGCCGGAAAGTTAGCTAGGATCCCACAGGGGTGTATCTGGGATCTCCACTGAGTGACTTTATAATTCGACATATGTAGCTTAGTGAAGCTAACCAGTCTCTTGCTTTCCACAGTGAGCCATCTTTATGGATTTGGACTGATGGATGCAGAAGCCATGGTGATGGAGGCAGAGAAGTGGACCACCGTTCCCCGGCAGCACGTGTGTGTGGAGAGCACAGACCGACAAATCAAGTAATGCTTGCTGCTGGCAAACAGCATGACAATGCCCCAAAATAGAGCAAGCCAGTAAATTGCTCAAGACAGCCCCTTGTTGCACACAGAAGCTAAAAGCTCTCTGTAGTTTCTCTCTCATGTGACTATGAAATGGTAATAGAATGACTAGGATTTTGAGCTATTAAATTGATACTAGTATAGCCCAAGAATCCTTCAAAGAAAAGCATCTTTTAAAAAGGGATTGGGTGATATGCTTACCTCTGGGCTATTGAAGGTTTTCTACTGTCAGTATTTCTATTTGATGGTGCAAGTGTTCTCCAGAAGTCAGTGTACTTTTAAAAACTGTAACAACTCTATACCGCGTAGTTATCCAAAGAGTGATGCAAAATGTACAGTCAATGAGATTGCAGTTTACTCACAGCTTTCAGGGCCTATTCCCCAGTTTTAGTGGCATAGACTTGGAGGCTGTGCTGACAAGGTTTGCCAACAGGATTCTATCTTAGTAGGCTTATTAGTGTTTTGCTCTTGGCTTTCTGTTCAGAGACTTTTCTCTCTGAAAAGTAGTTTTGAACCTTGGCTAATGTTGAAACTAGAGACATTGTCATTCTTGAGAAAATGTGTTAGGAAGCAGAAGTAAATCAACTAAAGTTGTTTGAGTTTATTTTCATTCTACTCTTGTGGCAAAGAATGAGAGAGAAAAAACAAAAGGGTGGAAAGTTAACCAGTGTTTGTTGAGCACTTACTATGGGCCACGCCAAGGGCTAGAAACTTCATGTATGTTTTCATGTTAAAGCTGTGTAACAACTTGGGTGTTATTCTCTTTTGAAAAATGAGGAAATGGGATCAAAGGAATTACGTGTTTATTCATTCACAAACTCATTCAGTAAGTAACTATTTTTCTCCCACTTACTGAAAATTAAGCGCTGAGCAAAATATTAGGAATAAAAAGGAGAATAAGTAATACTTCCTACCCTGGTGGAGGTCACAGTCTAATGGAGGCCTCACACCAAAAATATAACAAGTAAATAATTACAAATTGTAATAAATGAATGTTGGAAATTTTAACAATGTAAAAAATAAGAGATGGGGGACGTATTTTCACCGGTGGCTCGATGAAGGTCTCCGGGAGGGGAAATTTAAGCTTTGACCTTGAAGGAAGAAGAGTTAGCCATAGGGACGTCAACAACAACGAAGAAAGTACTTCAAGCAGAGTAGTGTGTGCAAAGTCCCCAACGTGGGAAACTTGAATTACCCAGAGGTTGAACCTGATGCCATTGTGGCTGCAGCCCAGTGTTCAAGGGGAACTGTGGCACAGGAAGAAGCTAGAGAGGAAGACGGGAACCTGTAGGCAAGAGGGAAGAATGTGCTGGCGGGTTACAGAGCGAGGGATGTGAACCCCCGGTATGCTAATCCCCAAGCCTCCACTGTACCACAGTACAGTGGTTCTCACAGTGTATCCCTATCACCTGGGAACTTGTTAGAAATGCAAATTCTTGAGATCCATCCCAGACCTACTCAGTCATACACTCTGGGGCCAGCAGTCTGTGTTTTAACAAGGTGATATCAATGCACACTCAAGTTTGAGATCTATTACCTTCGTGAAGATGGAAGAACCTTGTTCCCTTTTCACCTCTCCCTTGCATCTTTCCCACTAACTGGTAATCCTTGCAGTGACCCAGTTATTTTGGTGATAGCACTGTTGTTTAGTATCCAGCTATCAGCTGCTTATCTTACATTGTAAGTTTATTCCATGCCTCCAAGTTCACTCACCTGAGCTCTATGGTGTCATTTGCTCAAACTCCCTCTCTCTCTGTTACAGAACAATCCGCCCTAACAGCGCAGTGCGCTCCATCTACAAAGCTTCGGGCTGCTCAGATAACCCCAACCGCCATGTCAACTACCTGGAGCATGTTGTTGTGCGCATCACCATCACCCACCCCAGGAGAGGAGACCTGGCCATCTACCTGACCTCGCCCTCGGGAACTAGGTCTCAGCTTTTGGCCAACAGGTACAGCAGTGGTCTCTGCCCACCAGTGTAGTAGTCACAGTGACACTCGGCTATTCCTTAAGGAGAAGGGAACTGCTGCTGCTTTCATCTACCCTGGGAACCAGCAGAGGGGGCGCTTAGATGTCAGGATCTCACTGATCGTAAGTAGAGAGTGTGAAGCTGCCTATAATCTGTAGGCATGGAAAAGTGGGGCATTTAATAGTTGGCTAAGAAAAGGATGCAGGAGAAAAATTGAAGGCCACTTGTTCTTTATCCTACAAAAGAATTGCAGAACACTAACTCGTAAGGCCTCTGAGATCCCCTCCCCCACCATTAAGTATCTGCTGCCATTCATTACAGATTAACCGAATTCTCTTGCCCAAGCACTTACTTTCAAAAGTTAAAGGAAATTCTCATTTTTTAAAGCAGGTGTTAACAAATTTTTTCTGCACAGAGCCAGGCAGTAAATGTGCACTGAGCTGTGTAAGCCAGGTCTTTATTCCCAACTACTCTACTCTGCCATTCGAGTACAGAAGCCACCTAGACAATATAAATGAATAGGCATGCCTGTATGCCAATCAAACTTTACTTACAGACAGGCAGCAGGCCAGATCTGCCCTGAGGATTATGGTTTGCTGACCCCTGTTTTTAAGGTTGACTCTTCAGTCTTTTGTTTTTTGTTTTTTGTTTTTTTGAGACGGAGTCTCACTCTGTCTCCAGGCTGGAGTGCAGTGGTGCAATCTTGGCTCACTGGGATCACC
This sequence comes from Rhinopithecus bieti, assembly GCF_001698545.2. Lineage (NCBI taxonomy): Eukaryota > Metazoa > Chordata > Mammalia > Primates > Cercopithecidae > Rhinopithecus > Rhinopithecus bieti. Next base: position 1,434,897 of record NW_016810765.1, read on the forward strand.
ACCTCCTGGATTCAAGCAATTCCCCTGGCTCAGCCTCCTGAGTAGCTGTGACTACAGCTGCACCCCGCCACACCTGGCTAGTTTTTTGTATTTTAGTAGAGATGGGGTTTCACCGTGTTGGCCAGGATGGTCTCAATCTCCTGACCTCATGATCCACCCGCCTCAGCCTCCCAAAGTGCTGGGATTACAGGCGTGAGCCACCGCGCCCAGCTGACTCTTCAGTCTTTACTGCCCTAGAGGGTATTCAGTTTCTCTTGTTAGCCTCTCCTCCCTGATTCCTCCAAAACACTTCCCCAGCAGGTAAGTAACTGTATTTTGTACAGGCCAAGATCCTGCTGAGAGAATATGGCCAGAATGTTCTATCACACATTTTCTTTTGCTCCCTTGGCTTTTTGAGTGATTGGGAACGTGGGAGAAAGTTGTCAGCAAGTGGGACCGAAGAGGGGAGATGTCAGGTTTTCTTGTGATCCTCATTCTCATGGTGGTTCTAAACGACAAACCAAAGCCTAAAGTTTCTTTGATGTTTTTTTTTTCTCCCAGAAGAACATTTAATGGGAGCAAAAACGTTCTTATCAGTGGCATATATAGTTCAAATGAAAGTCAACCTTTTATGTAGATATAGCCACTTGTCCACACACCAGGTGACCATGGCAGTGGTGATCTTTGTTAGAACACTAACAACAGGCCAGAGGTGTCGAGAGGCAAGAGGCCCATGAAAGTCTGCACAGCCAACAGTGAGACTGAACTTGCCAGTTGCTTTTAAAAATCCCCAACCTCATCTACTATAGGACAGTGATAAAAGGAGAGAACAATAACTTTTCTGGCTTACAGCAACTAGGAGTACAGAATCTGAAATCTTTTTTTTTTTTTGAGATGGAGTCTTGCTCTGTCACCCAGGCTGGAGTACAGTATTGGCACAATCTCGGCTCACTGCATCCTCCACCTCCCAGGTTCAAGTGATTTTCCTGCCTGAGCCTCCCCAGTAGTAACATTAGTTAAAATGTTACTAGTGATAATAAATTAATCAGAACTTTGGCCTCTGCCTTTGATCCTGGTTCCCGTAATCTCTAAGTGCCAGGCTCAGATAATGTAGCCCTTGCAGGGTTTGGGCAGCTAGTCCTCTAACCATTTTCTGCAGGTAAAATGTATAGCCATTACAGGCATACGCCACCACACCAAGATAATTTTTGTATTTTTAGTAGAGACGGGGTTTCACTATGTTGGCCAGGCTGGTCTTGAACTCCCAATCTCAAGTGATCCTCTCACCTTAGCCTCCCAAAGTACTGGGATTACAGGCATGAGCCACTGCACCCAGCCCACGGTCTGAAATCTTCATGTATGTTTTATTTCTATCTTAGACTTGCTGTGTTCTTTCAAATCTAACATCTTCCATTAGTGTATGGGAAACCTGGGTTTAGTACTTTAAATGTGATGTGCAGCTTTGCCAGAATAAGTGTCTGCAGGTGCAAGGAACATAAAGATTCGTCAGCATAGGATCCCTGGGCACTTCTTCATGTCCTCCTCCCACTGCAGACAAAGAGGCCTCAGCGGGTTGCCTGCAGGGTAATTTCAGCTACCTGCCTGAGGTTTCTTTCCAGCAAGCAGAACTTCAGATACACAATTACGTGATTAATGAAGGTCTCTCCAGCTGTTGTTACCGAAGCTAGGGAAGGCCTTTATTTCTTGCTTTTTTTTTCTTTACCATTATTCATCTGGGTTTAACTTGAAAACGTATCCTGGTGAAACACTGTGAAGTGCAAAGGTTTGCTTCACATATGTGTGGATCGTGTTCCCCCGAGCCCCCTCCCTTGTAGAAAAACAGTCCCTCCACTGTTGCTGTTTGCTTGAAACACTCAACCACTTCAGCCTGTCCGGGCTCTTCCTGCATATTCCGCTATTTATTTTTGGCTTCCCCTGAAATGACGTCAGTGAGGAAACTTGTGAGCAGAGGAGCTATGGATTCCATCACAGGCATTTGGTGGATTGCAGTGTTGCTGGCTTCAGGCTCACATGCATTCTTCAACAGCCGACATCTGCTTTGCTCTTTGCAAAGTGCTGAGCACAAGAGTGCTGCGTGACTTGTGTTGGAGAAAAGAAACAGACATTTCCGACACGCGGTGACCGGCGCTCCCATAGCGTACCTCAGTGTCCCTCATCCACACCACCTGGGAATAAAGTTTGCTCCCAGAATGTGTCTTCTTGGTCTGAAGCAGTTTCTTTAAGTGCAGCTCTTGTTTATCCTCCATCTCAGTCCTTGAAATAAGTAGCCACCGAAGAGAGGTAGAGAGCCTGGAGATTGGAGGGGACTGGAGATGCCAAGATATGTAAAGGATATTGTGAATTCATTTGTCTACAAGCTCCACAGAATTATTGCTCTGAGCCGCTGACCCTTTCCATGTGAAACAGCTGCACCCGGTCCCAAAACCATGAATGGCCACCTTCCAAGGCCTGGCTCCCCCGTTCCCGCTGTGCTTGACACTGGTAGCGTCCCTCCTACCGAGGCAGCTAAAGAAAGACAGTTTCTTTTGGCACTCTTTCCATCTGGAGTACTCTGAAGCTTTCATTTCATTAGAGGAAACTTCTCCTCAAAACCTCTCGGTCTCTGACCTAGTGACAAGGAGGCCTCACACCCTCTCACCTTGGCCCCGTTTCAAAGCACATTCCCAGAATGGAGAGCTGGGAACAGGGGCATAGAAAGGGGTGGAGAGGAGGTGAAGCAAAGGCCTACTTTGCTCCTGGTGTCCTTCATGTTGATGTGCAAGGCAGTCCATCTCCGTGGTGGGGGAAAAAAATGAAGAGGTCAGGTTTTGAAGGAATTTGCCAGAGATGATTGGTAAGAGCAATAAATATTTCCCCTGCCAGATCCTTGTCTTTTTTTCAGAGAAGTCAAGATTTCTCAGGAGGACCGTGTAAAGCAAAGAACAAAGATTTTTTTTTTTTTTTTTTTT
>NW_016810765.1:1439053-1457285 GCF_001698545.2 Rhinopithecus bieti
AGACAATGAGGACGAAGCGGAGGGGGAGAGTCCAGAGGATGATGCTGGCCTTTTCAATATTGACAAAATATACATCCTAGTCCGGGGACCTGAAACTATGGTCACTGTGTATGGTTGGCTTTCCAGAAGTCCTCATTTACCTAGACATTTCAGTGAGGAATTTCGTCAAAATTGTTGATCTCCTCACCACAGGAATTCCTTGAAAGGCTGTTTTCTGCGAAGTGCTGAACACGTTGATGTAGTCTGCATGGGCCGTCTGGAGCCCCTCGGTGGCTCCCTGTCCTGGCTGACGGGCACTTGCCTGAACTCCTGTGGAGAACAGCTGTTGGAGGAGGAACAGTTTCCCCAAGCATCTGCAGGTGCTAAGCACTGGAAGGCACTCAGCAGCATTCAGAACTCCAGTCCAGCTTGAGCTCTGTGCCCCATTAGCCCGGCGTGCACGCTCCCCTGGCAAGCCCTATGGATCATTCAGTGGGTGGGCGCCGTGGGTCAATGGAGAAGTCTTGGAATGGACTTTCCTTTGTTCTTCCCCTGCCCTCCCACCCTCTCGGTTCTCCCCTTGGCCTGTATACCCTGCCTAACAAAAAGGCAAATTGAATATTCACAGCAAGTGATTTACTTCTATAAAGAGCATGGAGGTCGAGTATGTAGGGAGAAGCCAGGTGGGCTTGGGTCCTTTGAAAATGTTTTTAGTGAGAGCAACTTTAGATATAAGCCTATATACTATGACACATTCACAGTCTGCCTGTGTCAAAATTTTTCAAACAAAAGCTTATCCCAGCAGATTCTTTCTTCAACTGCATTTGTTATAATTATGAAAAGCTGTCTTTTTTTCTTCCTAAATCTCCCTCATTGAGTTTTAGATTTAGCTTAGATGTATTGGCCCTCTGTTCCAAATTTTGGCCTCTGACTGAAAGCTGAAACTTTGCCTCCCTTTCTAAATTTGATTACAGATGAATATCTCTGCTTCTAATTATGTCCTTAAATAGAGAGAAGGTATACTTTCTAATCTGCAAAACCTATAGGGTCCTATAATTAAATATGTTTAAAATGTAGTGTTTATGCTTCAGTCGTTTCTGTCACTTCCCTACCCAAATGTTCAATGACAGACTATTGACATTTGTAAGGCATCATGGTGTATAAATGCATCTGTGGCTTGCAGTAAAAATTACACTTTTGCAGTGAATGTTTTACTTTCCAGTAACACCCAACCACGTGAACCTTCTTCCTTCATTCAAAAGAAGGTACAGCCTTTGGAGTTAGACAGAGCTGGGTTTTTCTTGACTTCACTGATACCTGTATTTCAATTTAGAAAGCCTAATTTCCTCATTTATAAAATGGATGTAATAGTATATACCTCACAGAGTTGGTTAGTACATGTAGTAAGATCACGTACAGTTACATACTTAGCACAGTGCCTAGCATAGTAAGCACTTAATAAGTGGTAACTCTTATTTACACAGTGCTTCTTGAAGCACCTGGTACATGACTCTATCGGGCCAGTTGACTGGGCCCCTCTCCCAAAAAGTCTAATTCTAATCAGTCTGGGGTGAGGTCCAAGGATGTGCATTTCTAATAAGCTCCCAGGTGATATTGAAGCTGCCTGTCCACAGACCACACTTTAAATAGCAAGGATTTAAAAGATCATCCAGCTTTTTCATACACATTCTTATTACTTTTGTGTCATCAAAAGACTTGGGAGCAGTATGTTGCTGGATGCTGTGCAAGGAAATTACAAAGGGGCTTATAATATAAAACAGATACTTCAATAAAAGCCATCTACTCTAAAATGAATTAAATCTTGAGGAAGATTAAGTACTTATGTACCCACAAGAAGGAATGCATTTTGGGGTTGGTGAATGAATTGATAATAGTTTGCATATTGGAAGGTTTTTTACCAAGAAAAACAGAAAACAAACAAAAAAACCTTATCATTTGGGTATTACAGACCTCTAGCCAGTTTCTTTCTCCTTCTCAATCTTAAAGAAGTAATTGAGATTAGGAAGGAGAGAAAAAGCACATAGTATGTTTTAAATACTCTGTATCAGAAGAAATTATTTAAAACTTACAAAAACCAAACATCTAAAAAAAACAAAAAACTCAACTACAGTGGAGCCAGATGTGTTCTTTGAGCTCTACCTTAAATTGTAATGAAGCACTTTAAAAAAATAAAAAATAAGGCCGGGCGCTGGTGGCTCACACCTGTAATCCCAGCACTTTGGGAGGCTGAGGCGGGCGGATCATGAGGTCAGGAGTTCAAGACCAGCCTGACCAACACAGTGAAACCCCATCTCTACTAAAATTACAAAAAAAAAAAAAAAAAAATTAGCCAGGTGTGGTGGCAGGCACCTGTAATCCCAGCTTCTCAGGAGGCTGAGGCAGGAGAATCACTTGAACCCAAGAGGCAGAGGTTGCAGTGAGCCGAGATCGCACCACTGCACTCCAGCCTAGGTGACAGAGCGAGACTCTGTCTCAATAAATAAAGAGACAAAAGAGAAAACTTCCAGGAATATTGTCCTGATGTCTAGTTCTGTAGTGAACATTAATATTGTTTGAATAGTAGTAGATGATTCTGAAACTAAGATCCATTTACAATTTTAGAAATAATTATTTGATAACACATAGCTGTATTTATAAAACATCTTATTTAGTTGCCATAACATCATAAAAGAGTGCTATAGCCTTAATACATTGGCTAGACTGTTTAAGAGGAAAGGAAATAAAGCTTACAGTAATTATATAAGTTATTTCCTGAGTTAATTCCTCAAAAGGATATACTACACTTGATGGTCCTCTTTTCTACCAGGCTCCATCCAAAGTAATTTATTTGGAAACCACTTGCAAGGATAGGGCTCCGGGGCACCATTTTAATAACTGGATGCATAATTTGTGCCATCACATGCATATATCGTTTCATCAAGCACATGATTATGAAGTCAACTTTGACAGGACAGAATTGCACTGCAAGAGGAGAAGTGGATAAAGGCATGGAGTTAATCTACTTAGGCTTTCAGCACACTGGCTCTGCTTTATTGACATTTTACCCACACTAATAATGTTGGCATGTGTCTGACTTCTTCACTGTTGGCACAGTGCAGACATTCACACTGGGCATTAAACTTTTTAGTTGATAAAAGAAGATCCCACAATTGGAATCTCTGTAGCAGGTGTCCATGGTTTGACACTTGATTGTCTTAAGCAAGTATGTTCTTTGCAAACAAAGCACATCTACAAGCTATATTACCTTTTGTTATATGCAGAGATGCAGTTTCCTTTAATGTTACAATGGTAGAAAATAAGTAACTGAAGTATTGAATCCAGGTTAAAATACACAACAATGTGTACCTATAAAGGACGGAATGAAACTAGAAATGTGAAGCCCAGTTAGGTGACAACATCCGTCCATGCCTGTTTTTCTCCCCATCAACTCTTTCACCAAAATGTGATGGTCGTGTTTGGCTGTATTTTCATTCTTCTCCTCAACTCTTATATTCACATGAAATTAATGAACATTCCAATTCTGAATAATGTGAAGAGACCAGGGGAGTGGAAAACTGCTTAGCCACATAGACAAAGCCCATTTATGTTTGGGCTTTGAAACACTTATTTGAATTTTGATTTGTGGATATTTCTTCTTGGCACTCAGTTTATATTTAATTTTTGTTCCTGATGTGATTTGAAAGTGATTGGTAGCAATGGAATGACTTTCAAAGGTGGACAGGAAAGGGTGGAAGGGAAGAAACGTAGGGTCTGCTAATCCAGCAGTCAAATCATTGACCCATGGGTGATTAAAAGTTGGCTAAGGTTGTGGAAACAAGACTGCCCCTCATGTGATGGCAGCTTCAAGTCTCCTTTGTAGTTTTTGGATGTGAGGCAATGAGCCAAATGTTCTGTCTAAACTGTTTGGGAACTGCTTTTAAGTTCAGCACTCTTGGAGAGGTATTATGTGACAAGTTGTTGCTTCAGTGCCCTCAAATGGCACCATGGCCTCAACGAATTAGAGCTTAAGCTGGAGCTGTGGAACTTAAGGAAGGAAGTGGTTCTAAACTGCTTTTCTGCCTCTAGCCATTTCTATATCAACATATTCCCTTTAACAACATCTCTCTGTTAGAAAGGGCAGTTTGAAAAAGCTCCTCTTCCCCTATCTCTGTTGTCTTTTTGCCCAACATACACATGTTGTGGGTTTTTAGTGAAGGATTCAATGGATGTAAGTTAAGTATATAATGACACAGCCATTTCTTCTTACCCAAGTCTAGTCTTAAGCCATAAACTTGTGAAATGAGCCGATTGTGGTCGTTCAGTGGATTGTAGGATCTCCATAAAGTGCACCATCCTTTCTCTATTGAGTACCCATTCCAGTGGGAAAATATTCATGTAAAAAGCTACCATCTTCATCCTTGTCATTATGAGCCAAACTTGCTAAATCCAACCTGGTTCCTCACTGAATTGAATTCCTCTATTTTGAGAGGAAACCGTTATAGGTCGTATACAGATGTCCTAAAAAGAGAGAGAGAATAGGCTTCATGTCCAGGTAAAGTTTGAAAATCACTGCCTCCCAATTAACCCCGTTATGGAAATTGACAAAACACATTTGCATATTCTAAAGACCTGAGATGTCCTCTATTAAAGAGTTCTATCCATCTTTGATTCAGCCTTTCCCAAATTTTTTGACCATGGGACACCTGAGAATGCTGCCTAATAATTTTCATTTTTCGGTCTTTCAAGGGTTCAGGAACATATAGCAGGTGATTTTCCTGTTTATTGCTTTTTTCTAGGGAATATTGCAAAGTGCTAGTCATTTACCTATCACAGTTCAAAATTGTGTTTCTGAACCCTTTAGCTTTAGAATCCTGCTGGCATTTTAGAAAGAGCCTCAGACACACTGACAAAATACATTTTTTAAAAATCAGAGTTCTGATATATTGTTATAAGACAATTGAACTAGTTACTTTTATGTTTAGAAGGGCGCATTTTCTCTCAACGGGAAGAAGAGGCGTACAGACGGAAGGTCAAGATTACTAGCCGCACCAATTTGTCTGTGAAACATGAGATTAAAGCAAGACAGATGATTTGGGTTTTAAATAGCCATCAAACTTCACGTTCGACCATAAATTGATTACCGTTTTGTCCCCATTGAAGGAGAGAAATTCCCAGTAAACTGGACAATGATTGGCGCCTAAGAAAATTTTAGAGAGTATTTTTCCTCTCTGTTGCCTCCACTTGCAGTGAAATAATAGACGGAACATATTTTTTTTATTTTTTTTTTTTTCAGTGAAAGACAATAAATTTAACCTATGAGAGCGGATATTTTTTTTTTTTTATTTTTTTGAAATAATAGATGAACATAATTTTTTAAAGTACTATAAAAAAAGGACTTGCCCCATCTTCCACTTTCTACTATGTAGGTTTCATCTTTACAGAAAATGTCTTCTGTATCTTTGGGATATTTATTTGGGTAGTCAAGTCTACGTTATAGACCTGCATCAGTGATATGTTTGTTTGTCTGTTTATTTGAGACGGAGTCTCACTCTGTCACCCAGGCTGGAGTGCAGTGGTGTGATCCCGGCTCACTGCAACCTCTGCCTCCCAGGTTCAAGGGATTCTCCTGCCTCAGCCCCCTGAGTAGCTGGGACTACAGGTGCGCCACCACACGTGACTAATTTTTGTATTTTTAGTTGAGGCGGGGTTTTACCATGTTAGCCAGCCTGGTCTGGAACTCCTGACCTCAGGTGATCTGCCCACCTCGGCCTCTCAAAGTGCTAGGGTTATAGGCATGAACCACCGCACCCACTTATTTCTTAATATGTTAATTTTATACATTATTAATGTCTCTTTATTCTTGAAAGGGAATCTGTTTTCTTTCCCTTCATACTTTATATCTTTCAGGATTCCATTACAGGAAACAGAATAATTCTAGCTATTTCAAGCGGGAAGAGATTTTAAACTACAAATTCGAAGCTTTGGAAATCACTGGAAGGGCTGAAAGAGCAGGATGTAGGCTGGGATTTCAAGCATGACTCCCTGAACTGGATAAGATTAGTGGGCAGTCTTTTTACTGAAGCATAATTTACCTACAGTGTAAATTCTGTTTTTTATGTGAATAATTCAGTGAGTTTTGACAAATCTGTGTTGCTGTATAGCCACATGCCATTACTTTCAACATATAAAACAATTCTATCACCCTCAAAAATTCTCCATGACTCTTTTCCTCACTCTTCCCCAGCCCCTGGCAACCACCGATCTGTTTCTTTACTTACAATTTTGCCTTTTCTAGAATATTGTGTAAATTGAATCATGCAGTATGTAGTCTTTTGTGTCTGGCTTCTTTCACTTAGCATAATATATTTTTAAATTCATTTATGTCATGGTATGTATTAGTAGTTATTACTGGGTAGTTTGTGGTATGGATATACAGTCATCCATTTTCAATCTGTGATTGAATTCACAGATGCAGAATCTACAGATACAGAGGGCCGACTGCACCACATTTTACACATTTACCAGTTAATGGACACTTGAGTTGTTTACAGTTTTGGGGAATTACAAACATTCATATGAAGTTCTTCGTGTGAATATATGTCTTCATTTACCTTGTTTAAATAGGTAGGAGGGGATTGTTGAGTTGTATGGTGAGTGTGTGTGTAACTTTATAAGAACTGTCAAACTGTTTTCCAGAACCTCGTATCATTTTGCACTCCCATCAGCAGTATAAGAGAGCCCCAGTTCCTCCACGTCTTCAGTACTCTATTGTCAGTCTTGTAGGTAGAGTCTTAACCTGGTTTTCCTGATCCCCAGTGGGTTCTCCCTTCCAGATTTGCTGTTACATAGCCAGCCCCAGTTCTGTTTCTCTGTGGTAAAACAGAGATTTATATATATGTATGTGTGTACATATATATATATCTGCAAATTGGTGACATCCAGGATGCAGACCAGCTCCAGTGCCCAGCTGAACTTGCTAATTGGTGCAAAAAACCGTGTTGATCTTGGTCTTAACTAGACCCTCACTGGATTTGAAATGTTGCACATAGCAATGTTTTATGGTTCTCTTTCAGGCTATTTGATCACTCCATGGAAGGATTTAAAAACTGGGAGTTCATGACCATTCATTGCTGGGGAGAAAGAGCTGCTGGTGACTGGGTCCTTGAAGTTTATGATACTCCCTCTCAGCTAAGGAACTTTAAGACTCCAGGTGAGAACTCCCTCTCTATACATTGGTCTACTGTGTAGAAGAAAATGATGGAGTATATTTTGGCCAGAGTGTTTCACACTCACATATTAGCATCTTTTTTCTAGTGATTAATTTCATGTGTGCTTTGAATTACCTGCACGTTTTTCAGTTTTCAGGATTACCATTTGAGAGGTAATAATTTAAGGATAGGAAATAAAGAATACATATAGTATAGAACAAAACATGACAGCTTTTGATTGATGTTTCAGAATACATGATCCACATCTCTAACCAGTTTCCCAGACTTCCTTTGTCTGTAAACAAGCCAGCCTGTCCACTGGCAATGAGTTCAACTGCATAATTTCACAAGAAGAGACAGGCTTCCTTAGTTATCTATTTCTTTTTAGTTTTCCCTAAATTTACTTTTCAGTTTAGGCAAGACATTGAGCTCAGCCCATGCCAGCTAATCTGGGTACCACCAAAGAAAGTGATGATGACATTCTTCCCTGCATGAGCCCAAGAGCCAAGGAAAAAGAAATGCTTCTTGACATGTAAAACAGAAATTATGATGTTAGCAAAGGTCTTTTCAGGTAGGCGCAGTCTGTTTCTGCACACAGCCTATTCCCGTCTTCATGCTAACCTGTAAAGCTTGTTTATAATATAAAATAAGGGAAAGTACAAGGCAACATGGGGTGAGAGACTGTGTTGCCCATTACAGAGCCCTGCAGAGTGGCTCAGCAGTGAATGAGCTGTTTGATAACTAACTAGCTTCCCACCCATCCATGAACACATCTTCAGCCGTCAGATAAAGTCCTCCTTCTCCATGCTCTGTCCAGTCCTATTTAGAAGAACTAGGCTTGGGGGAAGTTTTAGGACTGACATCCAGTTCTAGCCCTCTCCAGATTACAGAATAAAATAACCTAGACATTCTGTAACTGTAGGAGTGTGTACCATTCAGATACAGCTAGCTGCTCAGGGCAAAGGAGGCACACAGCAGAACACAGGGATAAAGGGCACATTTGCCAGACTTTTGCCTGCCAATCTGAGAAAGTTACTCATTCTGAGAGATCCATTGTTGACTGTACATTTTGGCTATCTCTTCCCTAGTTCTATAATGAGGTTGATCTTTGTTTGCCACAGTGATCCCATAATCAGGTCAAAGCCAGAATGGTGGCCAGGTCACAATGAATCAGGATAAATGTTTCGTTAAACAGTATCTGTGCCCAGCTCACTGCCAGAATGCAGCCTGAATATAGTGGTTACCAAGTTTTTATCAAGAAAGCAAATGTTTGTCAACAAGGCAGGATTGATAGAGAAAACATGCAGATTTTAGAGTTTCTAGACCCTTTCACCTCCTCGTAATCTGCATAGTTCCCAGGACCTTCCTCTCTCCTTTCTTCCTCTTTGCAGCACATGCTTATTGCCCCTGCCATGAGGATGCACAGGGTCATGGCACATAGGTGAAATGGAAGCATGGTGACTGGGCTGTGATCCATTAGCAGGCATCACTGCAGGACTCTTATAGGACAAGAGACCCCAGAGAAATAAACACTCAAATGTGGCAGTTGTGTGCCCAGGAAGGTGCAGACAGAGAGAGTACGTTTTTGAGCATTTTAAACAGTTATAAAACTAACTAAACGTGACTCTGTTCTTTATTACCACCAGACACCAGCAACTCCACTTTCCATAATAAGCCCAGGCTGCTCCTAAGGGCTACTGGTTAACCATGCTTTGCATCTAAGGGTCAGGGACCATGAATATAAATCCCTCTGCTCTCAAGAAGTTCTGAGTCTCTACAGAGCTTACTGTGATTATGTGCGTTTAAAACTCTACAGTAGCTCAGGTAAACTAGAGTTACCTATTTCATAGCATTGGCATCTCCTTATACTATTTAAATGTTCACATTTAACCCTAGTCACCTTGCAGTCATTTTAGAAGTGTCGAGGTGTTCTTTTTACACCAGACGAGAGATACCCTAATGCTATTACTGACCTGGAGACTTTAATAGAAACATACAGTCTTTGTGTATCTTTCCTTCAACCTTTCATTTCAGGATTAGTTACACCTTTAGTAACGGACTTTGACTGTCCTGTTTATGGGTGTGTGTGTGTGTGTATGCGCATGTGTCTGTGTCATTGTTTCTGGAGTATACAATCCTATGATAGGTTTCTTCCTCTCTGATTAATAAGGGATTACATCAGTAAGCAAGTAGAATTTCAGTTGCATCTGTAGAATTTTCCAGCCCGATTAAAATGGTAGACTCATCCCCAAATATAGAACTTCCTGGCTCCAAACTGAATTTCTATTTGTTTATTGTTTCTTCCCATTTATTTACTGTTACAATACATATTAAAAGTGTTTGAGGGTGTTGTTTTGATTTTTGGCACATTGAACCTATATATGCAGATTGCATTTATGTGTTAGCAAGTAAGATGGATTTTTCTCCTTCTGTATTTACAGAGCTATTTCATAATAACAGATTTCAATATTAATTGCAAAATCATCTATAAAATTTAGCAAACAGAAAAAGGGGTAGAGGAGAAAAAAAAATGATGGCCCAAATATGGCAGTTATTTGATGTGAATCGTAGTAGAGGTCCTAAGGAAATAAAATTACATAATAAGTGAAATATAAAGAGATGAATTACACAGGAAGGATATCCCTAGTGGGCTTATGATGTCCTTCAGAAATGGCACAAAGGGAAATAATCAATTTTGAGACAACACTCTTCAAAGCACTTAGAGGGTAAGCTTTTGCATCCAAAATGATCTTAAATAAAATGAACTGAGTTCTAAGGTGACTGATGGTTAGGATGACCTGTAGTGTCCTTGTATTATATGCTTCATTTGTACACTTGAGAGATGCCATAAGGAAAATGGGTTCTCTTTTGCACTGCTACCTAAAGGCAATCAGACAGGTCATCAATTTCCAGCAGTCATTCACTTCTTACCACTCCCTAATGCATGCCACGTAGAATTCTGGGCCTAAATAACACCCTGATTGTGAAAAGCATGGTCATTAACAAATAAGTCCAAAGAAAAGCTGGCAGAGGGCAAACCATATATAAACCAATTGTACTGGTCCAATGTACAGAAAAAAATACATGCATAAGAGAATGTGTTCATTTTTAAATGTAAGCCTCCTAAACTCCTAGAAACGAAGAGGAGACAATATTGTATATGGTTTAAACACACAGGATTTGGACTCGGAGTATGTTTTAACACCAGTCTGTCCTCTTATTGCCTTTGAGGAAGTTACCAACCTCTGTGGCTCTGTTTCCTCCTCTATGTATTGGGAATGTTAGTACCTACCTTAGAGTTGTTTTGAACATTGAATGGAATAAAACTTACAAACCACTTAGGCCGGTGCTTAACATATAGTAAGCACTTAAAAACATCAAACATCGATTTGATGGTGATGGTAGATGCTAATAGATGAAGGAAGCTGACAGCTGAAATCCATCACTCTCTGAGCTAGCCCCAGACCCTAGCCCCCGACCTTGTCTGGATGCTATGCATTAAGCCAAGGTGAGAGGGGTTCTGAGGGGCATCCTGCCTTCCTACCAGCATATGCCTCTGTTTGTAATGGTTTTGTCTTAATCATTCCTGCTTAGGGTTCTTTTTGAGGTCAGTTTTACTAACTTTAATGAAATGGAGGCATGTTTCCTTTTTCCTGCCTCAGCCTCCCAAGTAGCTGGGACTACAGGCACATGCCACTGCGCCTGGCTAATTATTTTTGTATTTTTAGTAGAGAGAGAGTTTCACCGTATTAGCCAGGATGGTCTCAATCTCCTGACCTCGTGATCTACCCGTCTCCGCCTCCCAAAGTGCTGGGATTACGGGCGTGAGCCACCGCTCCCAGCCATGTAAGACTTTTAAATACCTAGAAAAACAAAGCCTTCTATTAAGTTCTAGGATTCTCTTAAATATTTGTAATTTGAAATTCAGCCCTTGATCCAGTAATCTGAGGTTTGTTTCTCAGTCTTCCTATAAATGCTGATTAAATCAAGGCCTCTCCTGTAGTACGTGCTCAGTCCATATGTGGTATGTGAATTATTAAATAGTTAATTCTGCAAATGGTGAGAAATATGCATTTCTAGCTCTGCATTTGACGTAGTGATTCATATCCATCTGCTTCCCACAGTTCTGTTGCTTTTTCTTGAGTGAGAAGGACTTAAAGATGTTACAAAGCTAAAGAGGGAAGATTTGGTCATGCTGTTATTTCATTATTATTTCTCAAGGTAAATTGAAAGAATGGTCTTTGGTCCTCTATGGCACCTCCGTGCAGCCATATTCACCAACCAATGAGTTTCCTAAAGTGGAACGGTTCCGCTATAGCCGAGTTGAAGACCCCACAGACGACTATGGCACAGAGGATTATGCAGGTGAGCTGGCTTCCAGTGGGATACAGCCTAAAGAGAGAAAGCTCATGTGTCATCCCACCACAGGGGGGAATGGAATGGAATGGAATGGAATGGAATGGAATGGAATGGAATAGAATGGAGTAGAGTGGAGTGGAGGGGGAGTGGGCATGGAATGGGAATGGAATGGAATGGAATGATAGAACAGAGCAATATACTACCCATATTCTGACATATTCCATCTTATTTTTATCCCCTTAATATCTGTGTGTGTGTGTATATCAGTGCACTTATATATTCAAATATCCATATGTGTTATCTACAAAGCTAATAGTCCATACTGTGATTGTACTGTAATATATAGTTAATCCATAACCTGGGACACATACTTCGCTTACAGAGTTTTCACTATTTTAAACACGGGTTGGATAAACATTATTATTTATCAATCTTTGTCTATATCTTCATTATTTCTTTAGAATAGAGTTCTGTTTTGAGACTCACTGTATCAAAGAGGATAATCAGCTTTAGGGTTTGGAAACATTTTGTCACTTGCTATCCAGACAAGATGTACCAGTCTACACTGTGACCAGCTATGTGATTGTTTATTACACTCATTCCTGCCAACAGAAAAAAATAGAAAGTAAAAAAAGAAAGAGGTGAACGTTTTAAAAATGTTAGAGCTTTGATTGCCTGTAATTCTAAATATTTTTTTCCTCTGTAGTTCTCTGAATTAAATACAACTGTCTTTTACCCATTTTTCTATTCAAAGTGCAGTAATCCTCTTATCTCTTTGTGAACACTCTGTATGTTATTGTCTCTCACATTGTTTCATATTTGCTGAAAACATATTCTCACTTATCACTGAGAATGTAAGTTTTGTTTTGTGTTGTTTTGACAAAAAACTATTAGAGACTGGAGTTTATGGTCTCAAATATAACACTGATTTTTTGCAGAAGAAGTTTCATCCTTTAATGTCTACTGAATCTTCACGTGCTTTGTTTGGTAATCTCTTATTTTTTACATTTGGCCATTAATTCATCTGGAACTCATTTTGGTTTATGACATATAGTGTCAATTGAAGCTCTGTCTTTAGTTATTTTCCAAACAGACTAACATCATTGACTGAGTAACTATCCCGTCTTTTTTTATTAGTTTAGGATGCTTCCTTTATAACAATATAGTAAGATCTTATACCAGCATCTTTTCTGGTTCCACCTTTTCTGATTCATCAATCTAATAATTCTCAAACCAATACCACCCACACTGTTTTGTTTTCATGCCATGATGTATTTTTATATTTGTAGAACATCTGCTTCCCATTTCCATAGCAATTATTGCCCTATTATTCTTCCAGATGAATTTTAGAATGATTTTTAAGTCTCCCTTTAAAAGTCTCATTGGAATTTAATTTGAATTGATATGCAATCTTGTGGGAAGAATTGTTTTTATAACATACAATCTTTCCATTTAAAACATAGATCATGTCCCATTTTATTGAAATCTTTTAATTTTATGTAGTTTTCTTCTTGTTAGTGTTACACCTACGTATTTTGGGCCTTGTTGCTCTTATAGTGGAAAATATTCCTTGCTTTCTAACTAGCATATGCTGGTGTGTAGGAAATCCATTGGCTGTATTTATTTTATATATGGCCACTTTGCTTAACTCTCTCATTAATTTATATAGTTTAGAGTTGATTTTCTGGGATGGTTTAGGTACTACAGCCTTAGCATCTGCAAATTGGTTTTGTTGTCCTTCTCATCATTATTTCTGACTACTGTCTTGTTGCATTGGCTAGCACTCCTAGGAGCATTCAATCCTTCTGAGATATGACATATAACACATAATGGACAAAGCTCCTTCTAATGAAGAACTATTTATAGGCCCGGCACGGTGGCTCATGCCTGGAATCCCAGCACTTTGGGAGGCCAAGGGGAGTGGATTGCCTGAGCTCAGGAGTTTGAGATGAGCCTGGGCAACATGGTGAAACCCCACCTCTACTAAAAATACAAAAAGAAATTAGCCAGGTGTGGTGGTGCACACCTGTAATCCCAGCTACTGGAGAGGCTGAGGCACAAGAATCACTTGAACTCAGGAGGCAGAGGTTGTAGTGAGCTGGGATCATGCCGCTTCACTCCAGCCTGGGCAACAGAGCAAGACTCAGTCTCAAAAAATAAAAAGAACTATAAATACAAGTTTAATGTATCTTTAGATGAGAAATATTTTTCCTTGCAGTTCTGAGATTTTCCTCTAAATACTGAAAATAAAAGTACTTCATTAACCACCTGAACAGAGTATCTTAAATACACATGTAATTACTTCTATTCTAAACAGATAGCATCCTAGAATCAATAAACATGCTTGAAATTAAGACCAATGGAGCTAATCAGAGCTGGATTGTATTAGATTTTGTGATGTTTTGCTTTGAGCCTATAGCATTACTATTTATATTTTAACTAGCAAACTATTTTGTCTTCTCAGATAGGAGAAAGTGTATCCAAAATAACATAAATAGAGTGTAATAGTAAGCTGTTACTCTTTATTCATATTTTGGTAATGTTTCACATTCAAATTTTGGAATGTTGAGTTCAGAACAGTTATACATCTTTGTGGTTTTTCTGATTATATCTCTAAAACATCAACATTGGCACTTGTGAGAGAACCAAGACAATTATTGCATTATTATCCTGCAACCTACAATGCTAAACTGCATCTGGGACAGTTTAAGATGATAAAAGAAACAGCATAGCATGTGAACTTGCCATACAGTGAGAGCCCTTTTGGCAAATATCAAGAATAAATGTTTGGGATTTTTTTTTTAATTCTAGAAGTCATCTGGTGAAAATTTAGGGCCACCCATGACTCCTTTCCTTTGGAGCTGCAATTTTCACCTTCATTTAGATTAGAGACACAGATGGCGTTATCATAACCAGATTCCCATACTGTGTCATTGGATCCCAGGGACTGTGAGATCACAGCTGGCTGAACTTCAGTCCATAGGCAGCAGAGACACCACTCCCCTGGTGTACGATGGCAGACGGCTAAAATGTCCCAAGTTGCAGTCGCTATGGAATTTAGAGATCAATTTGAAGCTTTGGGGAAAATAGAAATAAGCAGTGCTGTCAAATGACTCTTGCAGTTAATCAGAAGTATATTCAAGTCTACAGCATTTTGAAATGACTTATTTCCATTCAGATAGAGAAGTCATCCCTAGTACGTGATTTGCTACCTCTAAGCCGGAAATTTTACCTAGGTATCAGGACCTACGTTGACCCCTCTCCTCACCATGTGATACTGGGCAAGCCACTGAAATTCTTGGAAAATCAGTTTCCTCATCAGTAAAATGAGGGTATTTGACTACCAGATTTTTCTCTAAGTCATTCCACCCGAGATCTAACATTTTATGTTTCTGTGATTCAGTAATTGTGAAACATAGTCCCATAATGACAAAGAAACCAAGGTATAACAGTAAGTCCTTTGGGTTAAAATAAGTAGATTTTCTACTACCCTTGATTTACTATGTGTACATTTCATTCAATATATTTATTGCTAGTTAAAATCATATGAATTTTCAGTGGGAAAGAGTTTGCAGATTATGAGACCAAATGTTCCAGAATATGGCGAACAAAGAAGAATTAAAAATTTCTAAAACTAGCCCATGTCATTAGAAAGCTTTTCATCAATCACAAAAGTGCTCCATCTTTCTTTCTTTTTTTTTTTTTTTTTCTTATTGTGCATTCTCTCCAGTTTTATACCAAAGAATAAGTAGTAAGAGAGATTGGGAACTTTCATCTCAGGTCTGGAATCCTTTAAACTTGCTTGCATTTTTTTAAATTTATATATCATTTTCTTTTGTCGAATTGCCCATTGGCCTTTGTATAGGAAGCAATTTTAAATCTATTATCTGTGTCTGAGACTGGATGCTGATAAGCTTGTGCCAGGTGCCATAATGGTGTTTCTTCCTGGCCACAGTATTTGAGAGGTATTCAGTCGCTTTAATGATCTTAAATGAGACAGGTCATTTGGTCCAGGCATTAAATAATAACTCTTTTTTTCTTTTTTGTCAACAACTTCTCTCTTTTCTACAAATCCAATCTTTTTATTATTACACATACTTAATTGCAGTTGGTTTTTTTCCAGTTGCTACAGTTCATTTGAATTCTAAAATATTTATCAACCACGAGACAGCCATATGTGCTTTGAAGACCAGTCCATGACTAGAATTTACATTCTTTATACCTAGGCAATTGAGGTTGCCTAAGAATCAAAAGTCAAAAAAAGTCAAGAGCTCATCTCTGGACCTAAAGCCACATTGAAAATTATTCCTCTGTCTTAAAGAAACTCTCTGCATAAGAAAAAAAAAAAGACTTATTTTATAGCAAGTTCATGGTAAAGCTTACCTGCTCTAAAATCATGTTTCTAAGTATTGTTCTAATGTCTTTTGGAAAGGTCCCTGCGACCCTGAGTGCAGTGAGGTTGGCTGTGACGGGCCAGGACCAGACCACTGCAATGACTGTTTGCACTACTACTATAAGCTGAAAAACAATACCAGGTAAGAGAGGGGCCAAGTCACATCCCCACAGCATGTGCCAGGCATCTTAGGAGTCCCTGCAAGGCTAATACCATGGGTGTGTGCAGGCCACTGGCATCTTGCACTGTTCTCCCACCAGGACCTACGCATAGAAAAGAGGCTGCTGTGCAGGCCAACTGCCTCCCTGTGTTATTCAGAGTGGTGAAAACTATATTGAGTTACAAAACGCAAAATGTGCGTGCATGCTGTGAAACTGCAATGTCTTCTCTCACATCTGGAGGATGGTGGAGGGACCAGCTAAGCACCTGCCCCTCCAGACAGACCCAGACATGTTAAGAATTCCTGTTGTAAGTCTGCTGGAGTTTAAATTCCTTTAGAGAAAGGAGGACTTTGACTGTCTCTCAGCCTCTGTTATCTCCTGCACTTAGCAAAATGCCTGACATTTGATTGGTGCTCAGTAAATATTTGTTGAATGGATAAATAAAACTCTGTCCTTCCATTATGGGCAAACAAGAAAGTTTTTTTTTTTTTAAGTGTTCTCATACACAACATACATTTAAATATATTTATATTAATTTAGACAACAGCATACAGCCACCACCGCCACTCACATATGCACATACAGGATCCATATGACAAACAACATGTGAAAATAGAAGTCACACCTTATTAAAGGGACCTTTTTGAATAAAGTCATGGTTCCCACATAGTTTTCCTCTGATTCACCCTATAACCTTCCTCTCTGTAACCATCATCATTTTTCAAGGGCTAGGTGTAAACCAGGAAATGGTTTGACAAGTCTTGGTAGACTTGGTGTTGGGTAACTGCATTGCTGCTTCAGCACACTGTGCAGGAGGAAGTTTAACAAACAATCTGGCTCTCTGGTTGTGGTGTTGGCATCCTGGTTTAAAAGTGATTTGGAGGCTGAGCTCAGCCATTTGCTCAGCACCTGCAAGAGAATGCTGAGGACTGCTTCGCTTGTGATGCTGCCTTCTTCCTTATTGTTTGACAATGCAGGATCTGTGTCTCCAGCTGCCCCCCTGGCCACTACCACGCCGACAAGAAGCGCTGCAGGAAGTGTGCCCCCAACTGTGAGTCCTGCTTTGGGAGCCATGGTGACCAGTGCCTGTCCTGCAAATATGGATACTTTCTGAATGAAGAAACCAACAGCTGTGTTACTCACTGCCCCGATGGGTCATATCAGGATACCAGTAAGCTCACTTCAAATATTTGGGTTTTAGAGAAGAAATGTGGGGTTTTCATTTGAGTGACCTCAGGAGGGATAGTCCTCTTTGTGAAATCTGGAATTGTGCTTCCTATCAAACAGGATCTAGTTCATTTATTTTAAGCGAACCCTTTAGAAGCTTTGTGTAAAAATGCTTGTAACTTTATCAGGGTATCCTCAAGCCCACCCTCCGATTCAGTGATTTGCTGGGCATATTCACAAGGCTTGGGATATAGTCATGCTCATGAACTCATAGATAGGAGATATTACAGCAAAAAAAAATCATCAATGGGAAAAGGCGTATGGGACAAGGTTCAGCCACACAGGACGTGTTCAGTTCCCCATGCAACAATCTGTGACGACATACATGAAATGTTGTCTACCAGGGAACCTCATTAGAGACTCGGGGCCCAGGGTTGTCACTGGGGGCTGGTCAGACCTCACGCGTACCAAAATTCCAGACTCTTCAAAGGAAAATAGGTGTTCCCCATAAACCATATTATTTATACAAACAGTTTAGACAAAGTGAGCCACTCTTTTCAGGGTAGTGAGAACCCTCCCAAAATTCAAATTCCCAGATGTGCCAGCCATGGACCAACCTTACAAGCAGATTTGCAAAGGACAACATTCAGGCCTGCTCTTTTCCACACACTGACCAAATAGACACCAGGCCTGTATGATATCAAAATATAGTTCTTTAAAAGTTCAAAAAATATGACTGTCTTTTAAGAGTAGAATGAACATTTGTCAATGACTTATTTAACCCACTAATAAGGGAACTTGCAAGGTGACGAACGGGGCGGAAAGATGATCAGGTACTGTAGTCCACCAGGAAAGGCAAAATGGAAATCCTTTTGCTAAGTTAGAAACAAAATGGAATTATTTAATGATTTTCTACATGGCCATACAAGTAGAATTTGGGGAAGTGTTTTTTTTTTTTTTTTTTT
>NW_016810765.1:1457654-1460727 GCF_001698545.2 Rhinopithecus bieti
GGGGAAGTGTTTTTTTTTTTTTTTTTTTTTTCTAATGAATAGAAGTAATTTGCAACCTTACCAAACAAAAATCTGTGCATTAACACAGAGTTTGGGCCCTAATCAGCCATCATTAGCAAACAGACGAAGGTATATTGCCCTAGAGAATTAAATAGTCTTAAGGTAGACCTTTTAGACAGTGTTCTAGTGTGGCTCTGAAAAGGACTGCAGTTATCTTTTACTTTATTTCTGAGTTCTAGATAATTTCTCTTAACAAGAACGTCATACTATGGTATATGATCGCACTGAAATTTCATGTTTCTGCACAACCTAAGGAAGAAAAAAGAAAACTCAAGTTTAAAGGAACAAGAGTTATTTACAATAAAATCAGACAAGAAATCTGAAGTGAATACTCTTGCTTCTTAAGAAGTGAAATTCTCTCTGGTTTCAAAGAGGAGCATTTCTTTGTGAGGCAGACAGGGTCTCTCAACTTACCCTTTAGGGCAGTGGGTAGGGACTCTGCCTTTCTTGCTTGCCCCAAAATTTAGAACATGAACTTTGACTTGAGGGAGAAAAGAGAAATTGGGAGAGAGAAGGGGGCATAAAGAATCCACAGAAATATGCAGTATTCCTTGTGGGGGAAAAAAAAATCAACATTCTATCAAGAAGGTTGAGCCTTGGAAAAGAAATTTGATTCTGGAATGTTGTATGACAGAACCAAGGTAATTGAGAGTCAGTTGTTTCCAGAGCCTAGAAGGTAGATAATTAAGGTGTTCAAACTATGACTTCAGCTACCACAAAGTGTTGATACAAGTGGTTTGTATATCTCTTTTTATGTAATTGCCTTATAGTTTTCTTCTCTAATGACTCCATTTATGTACAACATAATGATCACATATGATCATGACTAGTAATAATTACTGCCAACACATTTATGGTGCTTAATAGTTCATATCGTTCCCTTGAATAATTAATTTTATTTAACTTCTCAAGACAACCAGAGAGGTGGGTAACATTGTAATCTCCATTTAATGAGTGAGAGAACAGAGACCCTGAACTTGCCCACTGGAGATGCTAAAAGCAGAATGCACATCTAGGTCATCTGAGTTAAGATCCTATGCATGTTCAGTATTCTCAGAGAGACAGTGAGAGAGACCACGTGATGACTACTGTTAAGATTGTAAGGGGCTTCGTATTTCGTGCTCAGAGGCTCAGACTTGATCCAGCAGGTCCTTGCAGGGATCCACTAAGTTGTGTTTCTCTATGGAACCCTGAAGAACACCAACATTTAAAAAGCAGATGGAAGCCCATGAAGAAAGCTTCATTCAGTTCTATACATTCACATGGCTATAATCCACTTGCATATCAGAGCAGGTACCAAGACTTTAGCAAAATTTTGTCTAAGGTAGAAGTCCTTCCTTAATATGCCAAATGTTTTCCTCCACAGAACAACCATAAATTTGCCAACTTTTTTCAATATGGACCTGGTAGTAACTAGGAAGGCAAGTATTTACAGTATACTTGTTCAAATGATGCATTTCTATTCTCCAGAATATAGATATTATCTGAATTATAACAACATTTATACCAATTCCACGGCTACTATAAAGTGCAAGACACTAAAATAGTGTTTAAAATAAACAATATAAGAAATAAGCAGTCCTTACCTTGCAGTCTTAAATGTAGATTCCCTTCTCTAGTTCAGCTCAACTGACCAGCCCTAAAAGTTATGAGCATGAGGGTCTACATTCCCATTCCTCCGTCTCAGGCCTTGCCTTTCAATCCTTATAGAGTGATGTCGTCCCAGCTTCGTGAGTGGGATTTGCACTGTTGCAAGTTAGGAAACCCTGCTGGGGAGAGAGACTAGGAAGAAGAAGAAGAAAAAAAAAAGGCCTATAAACTGTTCAACTAAGAATTAGCTAGGCTATCATTTTCTTGTCTGCAAAATGGCAGAGAAGTGTAAGGTGTTTTCCAGTGTTACAGTTCCTGTCTGTACTTGGTTTGCTGAGAAATGATAACACATAGTGATTCTATGGCTTTTCCTGCAATTTTCTAGTCAAGGCCATAGGTACTATAGCATACATTAGCAAGCATTAGAACATCTCTGATGCTTTTATGGAATCCAATTGACCAATTGATTTATAACTTTCTCTTTTTTTTAACAGAGAAAAATCTTTGCCGGAAATGCAGTGAAACCTGCAAGACATGTACTGAATTCCATAACTGTACAGAATGTAGGGATGGGTTAAGGTAAGAGAGTGAAGGATTTTATTAAGTAACACAGCCCAAAGAGCTTCTTAATGAAAATAAAATGAAAAACTGATAAATAAATAGCCCTCTTACGATCTACCCTTGGTTTGACTCCCATTCAAGCACTTGATTGCTATTTGCATTGTCTCTACTATTACACGTGAAAAATGGGATGCTGTGTTGGCTAAAGAAGAGTTATATCCAAACAAATTCTCTTTAGAAAAGATGGCTCAGATATAAGTCAATAAAAATGGCCATTTGAGAGGCATTCTTTGTGCTTTTTAACCTGCATTGTGCCAGTCAAGGATTACTGTGCAGGTAATACCAATGAATTATATTTAATCCCCCTGATTCATTCCTTGGATGGTCGGAAATTATTCCCTTATCTTTATTATTTCTCTCCACATACCCAATCATTCTCTTATCTGAAGTACCTCAGGCTTGTTTCCGTTATGCTATGGTATGCACATAGATTTAACACCAGGAAATGTTTTCCTTGAACAGGATGACTTGCTCATTGCTAAAGCTCAATAGTTAGTCAGCTCTCTAAGAGAACAATGTACAGCTCAAATTAACTAGGTAGCCTCTTGATCTCAGTAGGGAAGCTCAGACCATTCTGCATTTAGTGAGGAGCTGGACTAGGGCTGTACGTGGAATTAGAACTCTGCTGCACTGGATTTCTTTTAGGTATTGATCGTATCTTTATTTCCCCCTGTGATCGGAGGTAAACTAGGCAGAGTCCAGGCAGTTTCCAGGCAGGTACATTCTTCACCATTAACCAGTATTGGAGCATCATTTTCATTTAGATTGATCAATTATCTATGGCTTTATTTCCTCCCCCCCC